>NW_021758890.1:2479-9816 GCF_005508785.2 Acyrthosiphon pisum
TTGTTTACGCTACGAGCTATCCTAAACACTATACCGCTGCTTTGATATCATCATGTGCAGATCAATTCATAGAATTTTACAGTGAAACAATGTTCAACATAACAGTTGAAATCTAACGGGATTTATCCTATTATATATTTTAATTGTAAAATATATTTGTGTGTTAATATATATGCATATCAATAAACTTCAACTATTACTAATCATCAGTAGGTTTTGTAGAGAAAATGTCGAATACATTCATGTTTTAACTAAGAAGCAACATAAAATAGTTAGCTGAATACATGGATATGTAACCCAACATTATATTTAAAAAAATAATATAGTTTGAAAAATATAAATTATAGTAGACATAGGTTTAAAATGATTATTTTATTTTAAAACAATAAAAACTTATCACATTAGTCCACCAAAACATTCATATACATCCATGTGGTGGTTAAGCATCATTGCAGTTTTCATCATTGAACTCAACCATATGACGGAACATCTCCTCATCATTGTCATCGTTACCCCCATAGATAAGTAAACTAATAGATGGGAAACTGCCATGGAGAAAATGTTGTCATTGCAAACTGCGCTCCAGGTGCCTGATGTATGTACTAGTGTTCAAACAGGGGTTCTCATTATAGTCTTCGTGTTCATTTCAGGGCATCTCATTTTTTTTTTTTGAACTTAGATATTTTTTTCTTTATTGAATAATCTACAATCTATACATTGTTTGTATCACAGATATATATATGTTATTGTATATATCTGTGGTTTGTATAATAAGTAGGTTTGATAATTGACAAAATATAAATAACATGAATAATAAGCTTAGATTTTAAAAAATGAATACAAACACATTAATAAAATAATAATGTAAAATTTTATTGAAAAATATTTAATACATTTTTTTAAATACAAATATATAATGAATACAATATGATAAAATATAGTGTTATAATTAGGAATTATGAAAACAACAGAAACTTAACAAATATAAATTATTATTAATTATTAATAATATTAATAATAATATACTATTATTAATTTTTTTTTTTTTTTAATTATTATTATTATTAATATTCAATACATTGAAGAAATTGGTGTACAATGTAATAATAAATATAAATAATAACAACAAACATAAAAAAAGCGGGTAACGCTCATATATGTACATTAGGTGCCGTTTGGATCATTATTATATATTATAGAAGTGTTAAATTTGAATGTAATGATAGGTATCATTGAAAACGAAAAACGATTCTGAACGGAGATGATTTTGACGAATTTTTGTCAATATTTGAACTTCAAATGTTAATAAAAAAAAATTGTGAGTATGTTCTTATAGTTATAAGTATTAGTCTTATAGTATTTACAGTGATTAGTTTTTGAGTTACAACCATATAAAAAAACACACATCATTGTAAAATCAATACATTCATCACTCTGTTCAGAATCTAAAATATTTATTTATTTTAGAATCTGAGAAAAGCGAGGAATGTATTGATTTTACAACACTGTAGGTTTTTTTAGAGGATGTGTAATAGGATGATTAATTAATTGCTAATTACATTAGTGTTTAAAATTGAGGGCTAATAAAATAATGTTTTATTTTTAAACTTGGAAAATTTATTGTACCTACTAGCAGCTGCTATTTTGATCTGGTCTTTTTCGTTAGCATTTATTTTTTTTTTACCATTTAATATTCGGTTTATTTCAACACACCAGTGGTTTGTTATTAGTTGAATAGAAAAATTTAAAATTTTGGTTTTGAAGTCTGAAGAGTGAACTGGGCAACTTATTATTTCTAAATTAAATTGCTCTTGAATTTTAGACATTAAAATTGTCTTATAATCTAAATGATGACATATTGAAGGTAATTGTGCAAAAATTAGATCAGTTATACCCTGTATTAAGCGACAAAAAGTAAGATTTGGATATTTTATGTTCAGTTGTTTATTGTATTCTCTAGCCATTGTAATTTCATGAGGTTTACTAATATTATTGGTACAAATCTGACTTAAACATATTTTACAATTTTTGAATAGAATTTGGTTTAACTTTTTAATAATAAATCCGGCCACATAGTTTTGTGTTTGGAGCTTTAGGTATGATAGATCAGGTGTACACACAGTTTTTTATTTTACCAATCCATCAGCAACTCTTGGCATATGATTTTGGTTTTCTGTATTGTCATCACTCGAATTTGAAAACAATATTTGATATGAAGCCAGCGTACCTTCTGAAAGGTCTTCTTCACAATTGCTTCCAACTGAGTGGGAAGTTGTTAAATTGTTTAACATCAAAGTATTGTACGCCGAAGAAAATTTTTGAGTTGATGGATTGTTGGAACGATAACCAAGACTCCGAATTGCACCGAATGAATTTTCAATTGGATCTTGATTAAAGTTCCGAAGCAATAAAGAATGTACACCTTTTACAGCCATTATTTTGAAAATGTTTTGGAAACCCTAAAATGATAAATAAAATTATCAAAATGTACACTATTTTTGCCATAAGAGATGATCCATTTTTCACAAAAATAATATACTGTCTGTGGTAATTAGAATAGAAATCCCAAGACTACAAAATTAGTTTAAATATATTTTTTTCTAGTCATAAGTTATAAGCCATAAGCCTAAAAAGTGCCTAAATAGGTAACACTTTATGTACTAATAAATGGCAAAATATTATTGAAATGTAGCTTAAAATGTTCATAAGCATTTATACGCACTATAAAAATAAAATAACTTGACGAGATTGAAATATATATACATGTATACCTTTGATGGTTTTAATCCAGTTTTGTATGGACCTTGGTTGTGGTGTGGAAGACTTTCTTTTGGTAACTGGATCCACAAACACCATAGAATTTAGTATTTTTAAAGCATCTTCCAAAAATTTATGGTGAGGACTGCCTTTTTTTAGAGCCGAGCGATATATTTTGCCATCCACAATTTTATGAGAATTGCCATTGACAGAATCAAAGAGCTTGTCAAAAAATAGGCAAGCATCAGATGTATCTTGAGCACTAGAAGTAAGTATTCCCTTGCCTAAAACAATACATAAAAAAATTTGTAAAATGGATAAAAAGAGCAATATTTTAACATTTACAAGTTAAGAATTTCATCAATGCTGCAACGCGTTGGCTGAAGACCTGAGCTGCCATTTTAACCTTCATTTTCTTGATTCTGCCAGGAATTATATGATGGTCCGTAAGCCTTGGTAACATTTTAACTTCATCAATGTTACTGTCTAAATTGTATAGGTCTATCAAGTGTTGCCATTGAGCTTCTTTACTTTGATCGTTCATCATAAACATTAGATTTTTTTGAAGCAAGTTGTTTCTAATGCCTTTAAGTAGATGCGGCGGGTCGTACAGATGTATAATCTTCACTCTTTCATGATCATTACATTGAATTTCATAAAAATCTTCATTGTAATGTTGATTGTTTTTTAAACAGTAAGCTCGTGTGTCTTCGTGTAACAATTTAATAGCGCCTTCATTGTTAGCACCTTGGTCGCAAATAGTAGCAACAACTTTTAGCCCAGTTTCTTGAATGCTATTCACTATCTTTTTGATCATTGCACATAATTGAAATTTGTTAGTAGATCCTTTTATGAAGGTATAAGCTATAGGCTGTTTGTAGTTTTTGGTGATGCCTTTCACCATAAATAAGAGAGCATGATCCGCAAATTCTTGAGTAGTCGCACAACCATCATTCTCAAACCCATCAATCACTCCTGTAGTTGCATTGTAATGGAGTTCTGTATTTAAGCTCATCTCATCAAACATTAAGGTGCAAAATTTCTCAGTAGCCTTTAACTTTTTAACCTTTTCTTTTAATACTTTCATCAACACTTGAGATATACCAGGTTCAATCTTAACTTGGTGGAGCAAAGAAATTAAAGACCGACGACATGGTAAAGTGAACAATGTTGATAAAAGATTATAACATTTAGGGCTTTTTTTATACAGAGACAAACTTAATATTTTTTCATTAAGTGTGAATCTTCGTCCTTTTTTTTGTTTTTTTGTTTCTCGAATTTGCAAGTTTGTAAATAATGTAGCAGCTGGTGTGAGTTTTTCAGACAATTTGTCCTGTATATAACGATCTGAGAGTTTTTCAGCAGCTATCAGCCTTTCCTTGAAAGATTTAGATTTTGAAGACTCATACTGCAGTTTTCTTTTTAAAATAATACTATCTGCATATATTGATTTACACCTCGGGGTTAATTTTTTCTTATTATGAACACCAATTTTTTCCAATATCCCTACATTAAAAGAACACAATTTTTAAAATCAATTATTTTTTTTTTAAAGGTTAAAAGTATATTGCATTGAGCACTAATTTTGCTGTAATACTGTTGACGTGATACCTACAAATATTTTATAATTAAATAATGTACCATAATTTTATGAACTTCAAACATATAACATAAGAAGTAAAAACTGAAATCAGCTTTGCATATTATTGCATTGTATAAATTATATACAACATGCAGGTGTCACGTCTTCATAAAATAAATAAGAATAATATAAAAGATTCACCAGTTCTGGATTTGAGTGTTTTTGTAGATTTTTTACTATGGATATTTGCAACTTGTTCATCATTACCATGCACTAAATATTACAATGCATGCAATTATAAAGCAAATAACAAAAACAAATTTACCAAGCCACTATTTCATTAGTAAATTAAATTTTATATTAAAAAAGCTCTTTTATAAAAATAGTGGTAAAATGTAACAAAAGGTAAGAAAAGATAAAAATAGTAGCCATGCTTAAATTAATCAAAATTATTATAATACGTATAATGAATAGGGGATTCTTCTGGCAATACTGCTATTCCATCTAAACAAAATTCCCCTGAAAAAAAAATTTTAAAAGTTACATTAAATAAACATTACAATATCATATTATAATAGTATATATTTTAAACTAAAATATATATAGAATGCAGATTAACATACCAAATGATTCATTTTGGATACATAATACATCATGTTTGTCACTACTACAGGAGGCACTAACTTCAACGTCAATAGGAACAACTGAAAATCAAAAGTTAAATTAACAAATGGTTGATTGAAAGAAGAATAAGTTAAACATACTAGGTGCTTTACTGTGAGTGGGTGTAACATTTACATGTTTGTCACTACTACAGGAGGCACTAACTTCAACGTCAATAGGAACAATTGAAAATCAAAGATGAAGTGAAATTAGAATAATTACTTATTTTATTACTTATCTGAATGATTAATTTACCAGGTATATGTAAAGTAGGAACAACATTTGCCTTTAATTTATTAGCGGTTCCTGGGCTAATATCATCACTATTAAAGTGAAGAGAGCATACTCTCTTTTTATAATACACTATTGATGGATCAATAGTTTTTAGATTTGTATCAATAACTTCCACCCACTTCATAAAAGTATCACGATTTTTCTTGGGGTTCGGAAATCGGTGTGATACTGCACCTAAAATTGTTTTAATATAATAAATAAAAATAATTTATTTGACTGAAATTTAGGTTGTGTATTTTATACTTTACAGTGTACCTACTCAGTGGCGTAATTAGGAACTTGTCTTAGGGGGGGATAAACATTTTTTTACACACAAAATGTATTAATAAATATGCTTTAAAATTCTACACAATTTAGTACCTATACAATATTATAATAATTTCTTCAAAATGTAAATTTTGAATATATTAGAATTAAAATTTACTTTTAAATTAAATAATAATTTTTTAAATATTAAATTTATTTTGTTTTTAATAATTATAATGTACATAATAATATAATAATTTTTTACGTTTATAAAAGAATTTCTAATTTTCTTGGCTGTTTAGCCATTTTTTCTTTTGTTTTCCATAATGTTACGAGACACGAGTTAGAATTTGCAGTTGTTATAGAAAGAAATTTTTAGTTGAATAATTTTATATTATATTATTAAAACCTAAAAACCGTCGTTGATTTTTGTATACCAATTCCCCGGTGCTGGTCAAATTTACGTGTTTTTTTTTATGACGCCTATTGGCGTCATCAGCGTCATTGAATAATTTTTTAGCCAGACGCTGTTTGACGCCATTGGGCGTCATCGTATAAATATATAAATAAAAATAATTATTAATTAATAATTAATTCAAAAATTACGTATTTTACAGTCGACCACACGCGAACAACTGATAAAGTAATGCTAAAATAACATGAAATAATAATATAAAAGTATTCCCCGTTCAAGTCTTATCGTAGTCGTAAAAATAGAAAAATTGAGATACGGAGTGCACACACATAAACAGTAATATGTACTGAACAACGCTGGCGAAAAAAAAAAGGTTAAACCGCAACGCTGACAAAATTAAAAATAGTTGAAAATAAATGTATAAATGACGCCTCAAGGCGTCATCCCGCAGCGAACGTGTTAACAGTTAATAATATATTTAATCAATTCGGAATTTCAAACTTATTAATACTACCTATACTTATAATAAAAATAAAATATACCTATTATAACATTAACTACATTTCTAGTATGACGTTAAAACAGTTTTAAATCCATCAATAATTATATTCTTAGAGTTAAGTTAAATAACTCAAGCAAAATTAGTAAGAAAGCAACTAGCAAGTAATCGTGGAATTAAAATTGTTTTTAGGCCGACATAATATCAGCATAGTAATAATATTTTATGCTTATAAATTTATCATAACTGATAAAATATAGGATATACCTTTAAACAGTTATTAAAAATGTATACGAACCTTTAGATTGGCATTCCGGAATACAACATTTGTATGCGTGCCTGGACATAATTTATCAGAAAATTATTAATTATAGAAGAAAAAAAAACTGAAGCACTACACAAGTCAGAAGCACGATTTGAGTTTGCGATCTGAAAACGAGGACCGTGGTCAGAAAACAGCGGCAAAAACAAAAAGTTAAAACTTTAAAAGTTAACGGAATAACGGTTAATGCACGATTGTCGAGTGAAAAACCATAAATAAGTTAACTGGTGAGTGAGTTTACTTATCTATGGTGCCGAGACGCCGAGTGGAGGACCTGTCCACCAGATAGTAGTAGGGTAGGGGATTGTGTTGGCGACAGAAGCGCTAAGCGTGCCTGATGTCATAATTACACTGCCCATAAATGCGCTATAGAGTTGCTAGACCCTGGTCTCAGCGTCTGCCAACGGCCAAATGACAAACCCGAACCGGTAAGATATCTGTGAGACCTCCTCGGAGCGCAATAGATTCTACGAATCAGATATTGGCACTATGACAAGACGGCTGCGGGTATACTTGGTCATTTTACGACACCCCGCACCGACCAAAGGCACATCTTGTA
>NW_021758890.1:10246-14674 GCF_005508785.2 Acyrthosiphon pisum
TAGGTATGGTTAATAATTATAAAAATTATGTACACCAGCATATTAAATTGGATGAAAAATAGTGAATACTATAAATTGCAATAGTATAATATTATATTAGTAAGATAGTAAAATATTATTAATATTTAATACTTAACTGAATGATTTGTGTATAATGAGTATGGTCCAAAATACTACAAATTATTTGTATTGACGAAAAAAAGGGTTTAGCTTCATATTTTTGGTTGGTATATGTATATGTATAAACATGTAAAGAACACGTTTTTAAAAGTTAGTGTTTATAAAAAAAAACACAAAAACACCAAAAAATAAATCTTTCTCTAACATTGTTTTCTACCTAAATAGTTCTTTGTATGACCGTGATAACAGTTTGAATCGAAATTCGAACTTGAACCGTCAGTCTTATCAAGAGACAATGTGACGTCATACTATTTGTTAACAATAATTAATGGTGTTGATAAGATATAACTAGCAAAATTGAACCATGGCTACGGTACGTGGTTGCTTATTAGTGATAACATAGAACAATTGTCGGCCAAAATACGGTCGGTAGTAATATTTGTCGGATAAAATACCGTCAGCCAAAATATTTGTCGGCTAAAATACTGTTCTGCTAATATACTTGTCCAATCAATTATTTTTCGGCCAAAATACGGGTCGACTGAAATATTGTCGGCTATTTTACGCGCTCCCAATATGTTCAGTGGTTTGCTCTTTAGATTTATAACATCCGCGTCCTTGACTATGAGTGGTTATTGCAGAATTCGCACTAACAGATATAAATTCACTTCTAAAACAACAATATCAAAATAACTGTTTTTACATAAATATAAGATAGCTAAGTATCAGTGAGGCTCACAAGGGGGGGGAGGGTGCCATATCACCCACCCCATGACCTTTTGCATGAATATACAATATTTTGTTATGCGAATTTGTGTCTATGACTATTGTTTCAACAAAACAAAATACAGTTCTTCCCCCCCCACCCCAAATCAGAAAAGGCTGAGCATACCTTGCCACTATAAGTATAAATCTAATTTATAAATTGAAAGTGCAAAAGCTCATCATAAGACGAAAAAAGCACCTTGAATTGATGCTTAATAAAAATTGCTTGCAATTATTATTAAGCATCAATTCAATACACAATCACACAAGTTATAGGTACTTTATTAGATTGCCAAAGTTTGATGTAGCAGAAACATTACAAGCTATGCGGCAAGCATTTTTTACACAACAAAATTCGCCTGTTAATAAAGAAATGGTGATAAAGCCTAAGCTAGTCATGCAGGAACATATTTAGTAAATTAATAAAGAAAAAAAATATATAAATACTAATTGGAACTGGTTTGTATTGCCCTAAAGAACGGTGTTTCAGCGTTGACCATTGACATTTAACATCTGTCGAAGATATAGTCTGAATATCTTCAATATGGTTTCTAAGACAAACATTTAAAAAAAAATAATTTTAAGTAGGTATTAAAAATAATTGCAGGTCATATAATTCAACTGTCATGATTATCAATAACTAATTAGTTAGGTAGTAAATATTTTTATAGGTAAATTCTGTTAAATTAAACTTTTATGAGAGTAATTATATAGTGATACCAAAGTAATTATAAAATGTATTTCTTATATAAGAAAGTATGTGGTATTTATATAGTAACAATTTTTTTTTTGTAATTACTTATTATTATCAATTAACATTATTTAATAGGCAATAAGTGGTGTTTAAAACTAATAATACACCATGTTTAATTTACCTGTTAAGATGTAAAAGTACTGCAACTACAATACTACACGTTTGCAGCAATCAAAAGTACCAGCCTTACATGTACATACAAAATCAATAATTGCAATCAAATTTCCTTTCATTAAAGCCGGGTTTACACTAGGATAGTACTCGGCCGAGTCACTAAAGCATGTTACTAATTTTTGTTTACTTGAAAAATGTGGACATACTATTTAGTTATCATTCCAGTGATGATTTTAGTAAACATTTTATTCGAGTAAATAGAAACCAACTCTATTTTTTCCACCGAGTGGTCTTTCCACTAGCAGCCGATCATTTACTAAACCAATGTAGACACTACTCTTGGAAGTATTTTAGTGCTAAATTTAGTAAAAACGGCGCGAGTAAACAGTGATAAACAGGTTATCACATTTTTTTATGTGACATGTTTACTTCACTTTATATTTTTGATTTGTATTTATTATTTCCATCATTTTTTGCCCTGAACACATTTGTATATTTTTTCATTTAAGATTATTAAATATTTATATGACTAATATGACTCATAAGTGGAACGAAGATACTACATTAAAGTTTGTAGAGGAATATCGTCTACATGAATGCCTTTGGAACATACATTATAATTTATATAAAAATAAGCAAGCGCGTGATGCTGCCTACACTTCAATTGCAAGTGTTATGAACAGGGCTGTGAATTTAATGCATTTGCATGTTTTTTTTGCTACATCATAAAAGAAAATGGATTCGGCCAAAATTTGAATTGTGTTACTTATAATTAAAATACGAAATCTTATAGTGCATATTTTTGCATATTTAACTAGTTAGGGCATATAATTGCATGTTTTTATACTTTTTTCGTATTAATGCTTTTTTCTTAATAGGTATTTATACTTTTTCGGTCAATTTGGTCTAAAATATAAAATATATAATATAAAATGTATTTATAATCTAACTATTTTTTATAGAAATTTTATTATTTTTGAACATTTTATTCTTTAGTTGGGTTGACTACACGTAAATTCGGGTATAAATAGTCGTTTTCTTATTTTGCCGAATATTGTCCAAGACCAGTATTATTATTGTATTGTTGTGGTCTATAAATATAAATAAATGGGAAATAATATTTACCTATATTAACTTGCACTTGATGCCTGATGGACAACAATTGTAAAAATAATACCTATTTCTATTAGGGCCTCGCCACACTGCGGTATTTTCGCCGTCAGGTCCGGACGGTTTTACCGCCGCGGTTTTTACGTTCGCGAAAAACAAACAAGTTTAAATATAGCGCGCCATACACAGCGGCTTTACCGTTCGCCGCCGCCGCGTACCGCAGCATTGGTTCGATGCGATCGGCGAGCCGTGATGTGCATGTGTTCGTAATTCGAGTGTTATAGTTTTGTTTTGTTTATTTTATTATTTTATTGCGCCTAATCAGTACCTACTAGCTCCTTATTTATATTTCTGGTTGTACTGTATATTTTAAAATGCCAAAAGAAAAAATATCGGTTGCAACCCGTCTAAGAAACTACGTTTCTGAATTTGGAAATATATTTACAACAGACAGTAAAATTTTATTTTGTACAGTATGCAATATTAAAATTGCGAATGATAAACGTTTTTCTGTAACACAACACATAGCCACTGAAAAACACCAAAGAGGAGTTAATCGTACAGAAAACAAAAAAAAAACTCAGCAACTTATCTCAAAAGATTCGTCATCTAAATCGTCATTTAATAATGATTTATGTAAAGCCATTCTTAGTGCTAACATCCCGTTAAATAAATTAAGTAATACATATTTCAGTGGCGGTTCTGGGAGTATTTTTTCGGTGAGGCAACCTATGTATCACCCCCCCCCCCCCCCACCATACAAAATTAGAATTCACAGTAAATATAATTAAAAAACATAAAAATAATTATAATTGTATGAATGCTAATAATATACTTGTTTCGTATAGTCAATAATATAGTAAGTGATAAATAGGTAATAAACAGAGAATTTTAAAATTTGGTAGTCCTGAAAAGGACCTTTTGAGTAGGTATGCCTAGTCCTGAAAAGAACTTTTTAAGTTGTTATGCCTAGTCCTGAAAAGGACTTTTTAAGTATGTCTAGTTCTAAAACTATTAATTAACTAAATTAAACTATTATGTTTTGTATATTAAATTTATACTCCTATCTTTTTGACTAGAATACATGTTTATAATATCATCATAAAATGATTCAGTTTTTTTAAGTTGATTAATCAAGGACTTTTCAATTGATAGTATTGAAAGAGAACTTAAACGGACTTGTGAAATACTATTTCGAGAACAGGTTTTAATTCTTTTGAGGCAAGAGAAACTTCTTTCATTTGATACACTAGTTGATGGTATGGTTAAAATAAGAATAAATAATTTATAAGCTTCAGGTAAAATGTCTTTCAATGCATCTTGTTCTATAATTTTAACCATGTCATAAATGTGTAATAAATTTTGATATTTTACAATGTAAAATTTACATCACTATACAAAACCTCCAATTAAACTTTTAATGTATTAATATTATAAAATATATTAGGATAAGTTGATTTCAAATTATTTAAAGCATTTACAGGAAATGTACAAGAATATTCTTTAAATTTAGTTACATCAGCTAACTGCAAAAAAAGTAATTTATTTGTATCTTGAAATCTGGT
>NW_021758890.1:14724-15550 GCF_005508785.2 Acyrthosiphon pisum
AATATTAAAACACGTTCGCTGCGGCTTGATTTTTGTATACCCATTCCCCGGTGCTGGTCAAATTTACGTGTTTTAGATTCTGAGTGGAACGATGAATGTATTGATTTTACAATGATGTGTGTTTTTTTATTTTTTTATATATTTTTTTTTTTTTTTTTTATTTTTTTATTTTTTCGTGTCTGTGTACACGATAAGTAGTCAAAATAATGCTACGATTTTCAACTTCAGTATCTTGTTCGATCAGAAAGTGAATATCGTTGGTGCATTGGGGAGGTCAAAATTTAAATTTCCCAGTAGTTTTCAAAAGCGCCGGGAAAAACAAAAGAAAAATTAAGGAAAAACGGGAATTTTTACGCAAAATCTGTTTTCGAGAAAATCGATTTTGGTTTCTGGTGTAACTTTAAAAAAAATGACCGTGGATGCATGAAATTTTGACTGAATGTTTACATTTCCATTTTCTATACACGATAAAATTTTCAAAATATTTTGACTTATTTTGAGCTCTTTACGGACATTGTCAGTTTTCATTTTTTTTTAGTTTTTTTTCTAAAAATATCAATAAAATTTTATTTGTTGGATAAAAAAGCTTGAAAATTTAATAGAAGGCTCCTAGTATATTGTTTCAAAGGCAGATGAAAAATATTAAAAATCGTTAGTCACAGTTTTTTTTTATAAGCATTTAAAGTTCAAAAAATGACAAAATATGGAAAAATCACGAAAATTTGCAAATTATTTCGAGTTATAAATTCATAAAAATTTTTCTTTTTAAATCTAAGATATGAAAATGTAATACAAGATTCCTTATAATATTATCTACCTTTATCAA
>NW_021758890.1:15650-17248 GCF_005508785.2 Acyrthosiphon pisum
AAGTTTAAACTTATTTTTGATTTCAGTTTAATCATTTATACATCTACAATGTTGTTTAAATGCTTAGCCTATGGTTCACTGGTACTACTGGATTATAAATGCCAAGCTATACTATCAAGTGGCATAGCACTACATATTATAAATATTAGTAACAACTTGGATGTTTCTGTCAGTTATTGAAGAGTTTTGTTTGTTTTGGTATTTCTATTTGGCAAATAGATAGTCCAAGATTATCTATATTTACAACAAACATTCGTAGACATATAATTTGATCTCACTTTTTAATTCATAAAAAAAAGTGAACATACAATGATTCATACACATAATATATTATGATTCCAAATTGGAATTTAAATAAGCCATAGTGAAATCTACTATCACATACAATTTGGAAGATCCTCTGTGTTAATATGATATTCATACTGCTATTTCCAATTGCATTTAAAAATACCAACATTTTGGTAACAGTGAAAAATAAAATAATGCTTCACATATTGGATTAAAATATAACTACAAAATAAATTAAGTAAGTATACACTTAAACAACTGTAATATTATTTAATCATTAAATTGACAAACACATTTTGTAGGTAATCAAGTTAATCGCAAAGAAGTGGAAAAAATCTATTTTGACTTACTGCACTTTATAACTTTCACATAATACATTATGATACCAAATCAGAATTTGAATATGCCATAGTGAAATATACTTTCACTTACAATTTGGAAGATCCTCTATGTTAAAATGATATTCATACAGATATTTCCAATTGCATTTCAAAATACCAATATTTTGGTAACAGTGAAAAATAAATTAACGCTTCACATATCGGATTAAAATATGACTACAAAATAAATTAAGTAAGTAGGTATACATTTAAATTGTAATATTATTTAATTATTATATTGACAAACAAATTTTGTAGGTAATCAAGTTATAATCAAGTTATAATAGTAAATTAGTAAAACTATTAAATTCTTTCAATGATTGGTGTTGTCATTAAATAGTAATTTGTATTAAATTCAATTTAGAATATTATTAACAGCATTTTAAAATCTTACTTTTATTTTAAGTCTGGGGTTATTGGAAAGTTTGTTTCAATTTTTTGAATATGTGTTATATCTTTACTCATATTTTGCATAACTGCAAAACGACAATTTTGATTTAACTGTATCATCATTTTGGAATAGATTTTTCATAGTCCTGGGCTTATAAATGAAAGTAAATTTTTTTAATGGTTCAAAATATTAACAGTGGCGCCGAAGTCCTAAAATTTAGTTGAGTGAAAAATATTTTGAAAAGCCACAATATCTAAATATCAGCCTCAATTATGTACAATATGTTGGGGGGGAATAATTTACCTCACACCACAAAAAAAAAATATTTATGTTTAATTTTAAAAGAAAATTTAAATTTTCTTAACCACACATTTATGTTCTTCTCATACAAAAAAAGACAGCCAAAAGACGACTCTTTCTCAATCATTAATATAGAAACCTCCCTTTTTTGAGGCACGGTTAAGACCAATTATACGCACAAAATATAAATTGTTATTTGTACGCACTCAACAATCACTCATTTAAGTAAAAATAGCTGG
>NW_021758890.1:27757-28051 GCF_005508785.2 Acyrthosiphon pisum
TGGTGAGTGAGTTTACTTATCTATGGTGCCGAGACGCCGAGTGGAGGACCTGTCCACCAGATAGTAGTAGGGTAGGGGATTGTGTTGGCGACAGAAGCGCTAAGCGTGCCTGATGTCATAATTACCCACACAGCATTGCAATATTATTAATATATTTTGTGATTGTTTGACAAAATATATAGATATTTGATCAATATTTTCAAATGGTGTTCAGTTGATATTTGAATATTTTCAAAATATTTTCAATATCTTTGAATGACCAATGAATTAAAATTTTCAAAATATATGATATCT
>NW_021758891.1:0-1127 GCF_005508785.2 Acyrthosiphon pisum
GCTCTATTCGTATAATATCATATAATTATATCGTATAACGTGTCACTGGCGCGATAAACATGACGTCATGACGACGCCACGACGATGGTTAGGTCAAGGTCTCATAATACCTTTGGCCGTTGTTGCCGAGGTCGGAGAGCGGATGATTTCGATAATATAATATTATATTACCTATGTGTTAGCCTCGTCAACGCTGACGCCCTGCAGACCGTAGATACAATTTCTGAAATCGGTTTTGAAAACGGTTTCAAGCCCTGATTAATTAAATCGGTCGACGCTGATGTCGCTGACTCATACAATAGATATATGTTATTAGGATTTTATTTGTATAATATTATATACTATGTGGTAAACACTAACGCCATGCTGATTGTAAATCCACTTTCGTACCTACCTACTTTTATAATATAATATACAACCGAAATTAATATCGATCCATATACAATATATAAGAATATAATATACAGATTGAACAGGTGTACATGATGTCCGCGTGCAGTTTATATCGTCCTCTACCCTCATACTATATGTATAGCATCGAAGGATTTGATTCCGAACACAGCCGACGGTCAATCCAAACTAATTATAGGTATAATAATGTAATTTGGCGATTCTAGAAATGTATATTTCAAGTAGGTAAATTTAGCTTTAAGAATTTTCATCAGGGCTTAAATTTAAAATATCCATGCAGATGAAACTTTTGACAAAAATTGAATAAAGTCAGTGGCAATAAAAAACAGTGGATTTACGTAAGGTCGTAAGGATCATTCGGTTTAGGCCTATATATAGTAGATAACATATTTATTAATTATAGTTGTATTACCCGACATTACCCGGATTAAAATTATATTTATTTATTTTCTATCGATTTCTGTTTTTTTTTCAGTTAATATTATAATGTATATAATAGCCAATAGTAATACGCACAATTACAATGATTAGGACATTTTGCGAATTTCCACTTAAAAACTGGAGACAGTTTCAACGAATGCTTAAAAGTTGACGTAAGTCTAATATCGTTCATAAGTTTGGTATTCGTCGACTTATCTTTATGTATTTACATAAAAAAAATAGATAAGGCCCAGTTGCGCCTAAAACAAAATTTGTATTTTAAAGTCAGTTTACCA
>NW_021758892.1:0-961 GCF_005508785.2 Acyrthosiphon pisum
ATCGCAATATTGTGGACAATTTTCTTTTTTTTTTATAAACACATAACTATTACTAATTTATACAAAATAAACACTCTCAGTAATTATAAATTATAAATTATATAATTATATGTATATAAATAACGTGAGGGTACAGTCTACCACCTCTGACTGCAAAGGCGTCCCCTTTGGCTAATTCTTCAAAAATAACGCTGGTATACTGGGGTCTGAGTTGATTAAAAATAACCTTTCCCCGTTAAAAATAATAATTTATTTTTCAAATTCTATTATTTTCGATTAATCAGTTTTTTATTCATTATTACCTAATAAAAATTGTTTATTTGATAAAACAAAAATATTGAGAAAATAGAAAATATAACTAAAGTTTTGATTATATCGATATTCTTGATAAAAAGGCAACCTAATTTTACGATTAAAACAAGGAAACAATGTTTGGTTCCCCAAATGAATGTATAACCAGTGTTGTGCTTAGATAAAAAAAAATTATCTAGATATAGATAAGATATCTGAATTTAAAATTATCTAGATACAGATAGATACTGTAGAAATTTAATTTATCTAGATATAGATAGATAAAATAATTTTTATCTAGATATTTATATAAGGTATTAGGTACCTGAAAATTTAAATTTATACTAATAATTAAAAATTAAAATAAATTTTTATTTTTATTACAATATTTCCATAACTAGACAATATTCCAAGCATGCTAAAGATAAGTTGGTAACATCATATTATCCCAAACATAAAAAAAATTTTGAATAATGCAAAAAAAAAGTTATTTTGTGATACGCATCTGTATTTAATGAAGTCTTTATTTTCACTCCCATCAAACATAAAATTAATGAATAATATATATATTTAAATATATTTTTATATAGTATAATATTATATATTCTATAATATTCGGTTTACGTTTACCTATGATCTGAAGTCTGAACATAGGGAACAGCCCGTAAAC
>NW_021758893.1:0-7376 GCF_005508785.2 Acyrthosiphon pisum
AAGTGTCAAAAATCGTTCAAAACATTGGTTAATTACAACAAATAAAAAAAATGTTGATAGACAAGCAGTTACATGTTGCATTAACAATCACACCCAGAACACAAACATTTTAATTTTAATACACGCACAACACAACGAAAGCTTAAAACAATATTCTGTTCTGTTACAATTTAAAAACCGTATCATTACAGTTTACTTCATAAAATAACAAAACTTGTGTTATCATTTAAGAAAAGTATAACAGACTTTAAAAAAGTTGTCTAACAACAATAATTATTTTAATCATAACTATATTATGTACCATATACGTATGAAAACACTAGTTACATTAATTTTGTTATAATACGCCTTAAGCTCTTATTGTTCACCATTGTTGTATCTATACAAAATTCTTTGTAATTAATTTCATTTTTAATCTCTGTAAATATTTTACTTGTTCTGTCTTTTGTACGAGGAATTTCCGTACGCTGGTAAAAAGGTTTTACCTTAACGGTATCAAATAAATTCTTTAAATAAATTGTTTTTTTTCTATTGTAATAATTGACTTCTTTATTTTGTATTATGGTAAGGATTTTTGTAATGTATTTTATGTACTTATAGTGTTATCGCCAATAAAACAAATTAATGGATCAACGGACTGTATTGATTTATTATGTGTTTATAAAAGCTATAATTTCTGTTTCCTTGTCTTATGCGCTCCTGGTAAAACCGTGCCTAAGTCCCATCAACATTTAAATCATTACAATTCCTTTACCCCATTAGCAACTAAATTAATTTTAAATTCGCTTGATCCCACTCTTCAAAACTCAGAATATTCCTATTTTATTAGTCTACCTACCTGAAAAATTGGATAATTTTAGATTCTGAGTGGAACGATGAATATAATATATTGGTTTTACGACGTGATGTGTGTTTTTTATTTATTTATTATTAATTTTTATTGTGTCTAACCTTTCGGAGCAGTAAAAATGCTTTTATTTCCACATTGAGGGTAGTTTATAGTGGAAAATTAGATCTGATTGGTACTTTATGGAATTAAAAGTAAACATTTTAAAATAATAGGGAAAAATAGCAATTAAAAAATATATTGGCTTTTTTGTGGTACAAATAGACATTGGAAATTTTAGAAATTTTTTAGATGTATACAATATATATATGATTAACGTTTTTGTCTGTGATTAAAAAAGATTTAAAATATAATTACAAGGTGTCTAATAAGTTTTTTTAAAAGTAAACAAAAATATCAAAAATGTACATCCATGCACAATTTTTTTTATATATATACTTTTAATCTCAAATATCGACGAAATTGGATATTTAAACGAAAAATAACAGGTTTATTTATATTTTTTTTTAATTTTAAAAAGGTTATTCGTAAGGCTTGTAACTATTAGATTGTAGTTACTACTAACTGTACGTATTTAATCAGTTACCATATTTTAATATACTAACTAAATTTAAAACATTTAGCTTAATTTTAAAAATATTTATACCACGAACCTATATTCAAAATTTTATGTATTGGTATTGAATTTCAACTTTATAACAGTTATTGGCATTATACAAAACAATATAATATAAGTAAGCAATTTTATTTTGGCATACATTAGTGCATCTATCACGTATTACTAATAAAAAAAAATAATTACTCATAGCAATATTGATTTATTGTAAAATACCCTTAAAAGTGTAGGGGGACATATTGTTTCCACTAAGAATCGTTTTTAGTACCTGTGTAAATATTTATCATTGAACTCAAATTGAACACATCTATTACACGTTAGTAGTGACCTACTCAATGATTAATTACCTACACTCAACCCGTAACTATACAAAAATACAGTAGAATGAGTTTTTAAATTTTTTTTTGTTTGATTTTAGTTCATAATAAACGTATGACTATGGATCCATTACCCTTCTGTGATATTTTATGTTCTTTAGTTACAATTTTTGCGAAGGTTATAACCTGAATATTGATATTCTGATCTAATTTAATTCTGTTTTAATTGTCTGAAAATTTTTAAAAAATAAGATGACGTGTAATGTGTAATATAACTTTGTTTGGTATGATAATATTGATGTATAGGTAATATAGGTAATAGGTATAGGAACTTTTAAGACTATAAATATGTAACTTACCTATTGTTATATTTTATTCGGTTTTGAAATTGTTTTTTATTGCATCATTTAATTTTAGACTTAATTATTCTTGGAAAATCAAAAAATATAAATGAAAACAGTAATAAATCAATATTAATTTAGTATTAGGTATTATTTATTTATTCCGATTTACTATTTTCCGTAATTTTTTATATCGATAAAAACTGTTGAATGGACGTAAATGGGTGCTCGTGTTCTTTAATACTTTATACACATTATTATATTAAATCTACCATAAATTTAAATAAACTAATGCAAATTAGGTTTTCTGGTCAAGTGTATAACACTTTATAAACCATTTTAATTACAGGATTGTTATTTATTTTTTTTTCAGTTTACTTACTTTACTTATTTATATATTCTATTGTATATATTATTATGTCTAATGTTTTCAGCTACATAAGTAAAATAATTATTTTCATTTTTATATTGCTTTAATTGTTTCGTAGTTATAAAAATAAAGCTATCGCCTGCCAAACACAAATACAAAAACAAGTGAAAGTATCCAGGTAACTGTAGCAGTCACTGTAATATATACTTTAAATTTGAATTCAATGATAAATCATTGCATAAGAAAAATAATTGTGAGCGAAGGTAGACTGTCAGCCTTTATTACTAAGTATATTTTATGATACATATATTATTACATTGCTACTATCCAATATATAAAAATCTCGTGTCACGGTGTTTGTGGTCGTACTCCTCCGAAACGGCTCGACCGATTTTAATGACATTTTTTTTGTATATTTGATTAGTAAGAGAATAGGTCGTTATGTATTTTCCACCCTCCTACCACAACCCTGGGAGGTGCTCAAACAAGGATTTTGAGATTTACGGTGGATATTTTTGTTTATAAATGGTTACTATTGGTTATAGGAGAAATAATTAATAGAAAATATTAATAAGTATTTATTATTTGGTTGCCATTGGTTAATAGGTCAGATCAGGATGCAAACACGCATGAAATCAAATTTTCGCACATTGCATATTTGGTATGCTGTTACACGTTGTCCGCGATTCGATGTAGTCAGATTACCTTCCGGGGAGGCACCCAAAAGGAGTTGAACAATCACAATTTTTTTTAAGGGCAACAAAGTGCGCGGGATCAACTAATACTACTATAGTAATTTATTTTATTATAAGTAATACAGTGGTTTGAATTATTTTTTGATGGTTTATTTCTTTTTGTTTGTATAAAAATATACAATTTTTCATTTTGCTATGTGGTTTTCAGGAAATTCGTAAGTAGGTACGCGGTTCATATGATAGTATTTCATTTAACTCGTAACAATGCACATTCTGTGCTCGTAAATTCCTATTGCAAATGGTAATTGATAGACGGTGACTGAAAAAAACCACTAGAATAATAATTATAATTTTACCAAAACAAAACATACAATATTACTATGTCCGTGTCGACTCCAATATAAATAATAAGACAATAATGCGCAGTAAATATTCATGGAACCATAAATTGTATTTAAATTATTCGGGTTATTTAATGTGGAATTTAAATAATAAGTATGACATATTTTTACAGAAAACATTGTTTTCTTCCTAATTCAATATTGGTGAAATACCACGAAAATTCACATTATTGGGATAACGTTACTGCTAACACACATATTATGCATAATATAATACTTTGCCGATCGAAAAATATATATCTGTTCACTTGTTCGCTGTACTTATTCTGCTGTTGGTTGGAATTAGGTAGGTGTTATCACCAAAATTCACTATCGATAATACTGTTATAGGTACACAATATTTTATAAAATCTATTGTTTAGGTATACAATATTGTAAGAGTTTATTGGTAGGTACCAAAATATATCCATAAGACACGCAGGGGTAAACCGAGCCAATTATCTAGTTATTACCAGGCATCATTATACAGCATCACATTTGAAATTGGCCCCAATTTGCATCATCCAAATCGGTGATTTTCGTAACAGCTTAGTTGACAACCTAGTGATAAAAATAACTTTTTTTATATTAATTTTATATTTTGAGTGTAGCGATGAATGTAAGTATTTGTTTTGCAATGATGTGAGTTTTTTAATTTTCATTTTTTTGCAGCAGTAAAATGCATAGTACTTACTAACTTTCAACTTAATAAGTTGGGAAAATCTAAATAATATACTTAATAATAGGAATATTCATGCAATATAAATATTTGTAGAAATTTTTGCTGTGAATTAAAAATAAATAACTCTAAATACTTACTTAGAATGCTCACCAAATATTTTTAATTTATTAGTATTCAATTTGCGTCCAAGAACTTAGTGGTACGCATGTAACAGAATTCTCTTATGTAAACCTCTGAAAACCTATTCGAGAATTGTGTTGGTAATTTGTTAGACATCGTATGGATGTTTTACAAATTGTTGGACAATTGTTAAAAAATCACGTTCAATTTATTTTCCAAAGTTCACATTAACAGCCAACCCTTCAAAAACAATCCAAAATTGTCCATAGTTTTATTTTTTGGACAATGGTGGGATGATCCTAATATTTATTCGATCTTAGTTTATTTTATGTTTATTTTTATGCACTGTTAACTTAATGCCAAATCGGCGTCCAAAATTTTCTAATAGCATGATGGGATTAAAAAAATATTCCATTTCGCGGTCAAACATCACTTAGCTATCGCAAACATACCATTGTTGTGCAATTGTAGAACATATACCTAGTATTATAATATATTATAGTATTATACTCTCATATATTATATATGGCCCCCGTGTACATTCATAACCACAGTCGGACAGCATAAAACATCCATTGGTTTTGTGTCATAGTGTGTGCCATATTATCTGACAACCGGTAACTGTCTTCCCCATGTTTGGAACGTCATAATTTATAAAAAAAAATATATATATAATTTGTTCAAGCCAATATTATTCATAAAAAATACCATTTTTTTTTGTACCTAACCACAAAATTTGTTTAGGAACCTCGTGGTCATGGGTAGTTGTGCGAGAGGTGCAAGTTAAAGTAATCAAAAATATACGAAGATTGGTTTCTGCCTATTAAGTTTTATTGCAACCCGATTGCTGTGCAAATTAATTTTCGTAATGAACATACCTAATAGAAAATATTTTTTATAAAGATATAAAAATGAATTTCTGTAAATGAGTACATAAATAGTTAATAGCATAATATATATTTTTTTTTGACAAAACATTTTGTATTTTCCAAAAAAAGCCCTTTGCATTTTAATTTTTTTGTGTTCAATTGATAAATAAAAAAAATGTAGTTGTTAGATCATTCTATTCTATTCTATTATACTATATTATATTATAGGTACTCTCAGCCTTTAAACATTTAATGAAATATCGTGTGTTTACCGATTGAAATTTAAAACTTAGTTTTTAAATTGAATTGACGGAGAACGAGTGTAGTCTTTAATCACTTTTTGTAGATCGGTGGGTAGGTAGTACTTACAGTAAATAAATCAACTACCAATCAAATATTGTAAATGTATAAGTCTAGTTGTTTTTATTTCCTTTTCGATAACTTTAAACGTTTAAACATTAAATTCATGTATTTTACGACTCGTACATATTTCACTTAGAACCAACTGGTCACATATTACATTTGAGCATATTATGTGAATTCGTCATTTCAAACATAAGCTAAATGTATTAAAAAAACTTGTTGTATTATATCATTCAAAATATGTAGACGTATACACATTTTAAGTAGTTAACATATTATTGAAATAATGATATTTATTTATTTTTTATAATATAAATTTAAATTTTCGAAAAGTGTTACTGTATTAAATAATTTTATATTTATTCTTGTCAGTGGCCAACCTATATAAACTCTCTTAAAGTCTTTCAAAATATAGGTTTTTTTTTAAAGTTTGAAATAAGTACCCATTTTGGTCAAAAAGTTATAAGTTATTATTTAGTCCGGATGCTTTAACAGAACTTGGTCACTCGGTTAATCATGTCTAATGTATCAAAAAGAACAATCTACCATTAGAATTAATTAGTGTGGACCTCAATACAAAAATAATAATTTAGATATTTTTAATATCTCTGAGCTTCTTTCACACTTCAGTTTTTATGAAAACCTATTCTTAACAAATCGTGGTCCACATTAATGTCACAACTTCCAGGCTTATTAAGGTCCCAATAAATCATATTATTTTCACAAACTTCGCTGAGTCAAATTCGTTGACAATAGGATAAGTGCTCAAAAGAATACAACTCTCTAGCGAAATGTTCTCTTTGTGCTGGGGCACACACATACTTTACTGAGGTTTTCTATATATAGAAAGCTAGCTGCAAAATTTAAAAAGCCCAAAACGGGGACCTTCACAAATTGTATTGATTAATAATATATTATTATCAACGAATTAAAAAGTATTATTAATCAGTTAATTAAATTAGTAGGTAACGCCCGTTTTGGATGAATTTTTTCATGCAATCACATTAATTAGGTACTCTCTAATTATTGTATAACTATCAATTATTTAGCACTTAATATAACTTATTGTGGTAATTCGTTTAACTTTAACTACCTATAGTTATTTTAATATGTAATTTTCTTTATAATATTTACATTATATTTATTCGTATTCATATATTTTAGCATATTATTAGTACCTACTTACTATAATTATTACTTAATTGCTCTAATGTATAATCATTATTATGTTATATTTTGGTAGCTAATTCCTATCGAACTTTAATAGTCTACTAAAGTCTAAAAGCTAGTAAAATAAATACATAACATTTTTTTAGTTTATAAGCTATCTTACGTAAATAATATAATATATTAAAAAAATATAAATATATTATATCCAATATGTCCAAATCGATGGATATTAAAATTCTTGGATGATAATTCATGACTATAGTAATGTAAACATTTTAAAAACTATATTGTTCATCGCGTTTATCTAGTATTCAAATTGTTAACTATAATTTTTTTTAATTGATACTTAGGAAACTATAGAAAATCTGTATTTACTGTAACACAATAGTTATTGTAATGGATCATAATTAATATGATAAAAATAACAGTATACCATG
Source organism: Acyrthosiphon pisum (assembly GCF_005508785.2). Lineage (NCBI taxonomy): Eukaryota > Metazoa > Arthropoda > Insecta > Hemiptera > Aphididae > Acyrthosiphon > Acyrthosiphon pisum. Next base: position 7,208 of record NW_021758893.1, read on the forward strand.
ATAAGGGGCCATTCATCAAATTGCAATTTTGAAATATCATACATGCTCACCCTTATTTTTATTTTTAATAATACATTTCTTCAAATTATATTTTTACAATTTTTAAGTATACCTAAAGACCATTTTTGACCGACAATAATTTAAAAAAAATTTATAAACATCGACTTTT
>NW_021758894.1:0-1019 GCF_005508785.2 Acyrthosiphon pisum
CTCTGGGTAATTTGATATCCAGGTTTTAATTTTTGACGACAGATTTGACTTCAAATTTTGGCATTTTAAAAATATGGTTATAGTTCTTTACGTAAATTATTCGTAATGAAACAATCACGACACTATCGTGAATTACACTAACCGATTCAAGAAACACTGAATCAAACACAAAGTCAGACAGAACTAAAGTGTTATTACTAGGTGTTATTCACCGCTTACGATGATATTAAATTATTGTTGGTACCTATAAACATGTTAAGACATATTATTGTGTAAACTTTATGTTTTATGGCTTTTATTATTGAAAATATAGATGCCAAAACGACTCGTGAGTATATTTTATTTTTTTCATTACGTATTAAGAGAAATCGCTTATTCGTGTTTATGAAAATCTGAAAACAGATAATTACAATTTGTATTCATAGATATAGTGTTATTTTAATAAAATAGTATTCAAAACATATTATGAAATAGAACGAGATTTCTTATTACGTTATATTTCTAACAGAATCTATAAACTTGCCCAAGATATTGCTTATTTTTTTTCTACACCTAAATTAAGATTTAAAAAGACAGCTTGAAGCTATGAGTTATGGCTTAGGACTAAAGACCGGACTTTCATGCAGTAAAAATGAAAAAAATGTGCAGTTAATAACTTAAAAATTACAAAAACATGCAGTTAATTGCCTAAATCGTGCAAAAATGTATTTTTGGCCTAAAATCACTTAATACTTACCAACATTTTGTAAACATTCAAAGTACATTGATTTAAAGCCTTAAATTATACTTAATTTATCCACTTTTTCATTCTATTACAGGATTAGCAAATAATAATTAAAAAATAATTAAAAGATTGATAAGAATATACACATTTGTGTAAAAAACTATACCAACAGAGCTAAGCTATTTAATTTTATATTTACTATTATACGTACATAAAAAAAATTAATTAATTTGATGTTAAGGTTTTAATTTTTGACGACAGACTTGACCCAATTTTTGGCATTTTAAAATATGGT
>NW_021758895.1:0-1242 GCF_005508785.2 Acyrthosiphon pisum
TATTTGCATACCAATTTCCCTGAAATAATCAATTATATTTTTTTTATAAAAAGTATGAACTATACTGTCTACTTCGTATGAAAGACCTTGTATTCAATTTTCAAAGTTTCAGCTATACAAATGTAATATTTTATACAATTTGAACTTTAAATGCTTATCAAAAATAATCGTGCCTATACGTATTGTTAATATTTTTAAAGTATGAAGAGCTATAATAAAAAATTATGAGGAATCTTGTATTAAATGTTTAAGCTTTTTGACCGAACAAATAATTATTTATCGACATTTTTAGAAAAAAACTAAAATTAATCAAATGCAATCCAAGCGAAGACGGTCTAACCAAGGTTACCAAACAATTTTAACAAATTTTCATTTATATTTGTTTTTCCTGATAATTTAAAAAAATATTAAGAATTTTCAATTTCATTGAAGAGACATTTGGTTAAACGGCACGTCATGGCGGTCGGCGGACCGGTTGTTCGAACGCCGCGCGACGCTCAAATGTCTCTTTTAAGATTTTTAATATTTAAAAAATACTAAACGTCATATAGAAATTCTGATTCTTGCGTCGTCTTAAACACATAAAACCACACATTTATACGTAAATTAAATTTCAAAAATAAAATGTTTAGGAGGGTAAATCGTTGTGAGAAGCGAGGAACTTTTACACGTATAAGATAGGCAATTACGATGAGTAGGGCCCAATGACGTCACACGTCTTTTTTCAATTGCTCATAAGTTATTGAATAATGTGAGTAGAAACGTAAAACCTATACCATTATCCTTAGAATTTAAAATTCTTTCAAATAAAAAAAACTTATTTTTTGTGTTGTTTGCTCATTTAATAAGTGACGATTTACAGAATTGAAATAGTATTACATTATGATATTTATAAGGGCATCACAGTTTATTGGCACTCTGCTCTAATCAAAAATACAATACCCAGTTTTCCGTATGCTAACTGACAGCATTGAATTATGAGTACCTATATAATATTGTATATATATTATATACTCAAATACTCAATGCTGACGGTTACAGTATAGTGCTGAATCCAAATTCCAAATCTGATGTTACTTTACGATTCTGCTAAGTTAGGTTGTGAACTTAAAACTAGTCGGTGCATATGGGCTGAATATTTTCTTTTGGAATAGGAATAATATGATAAAATTATATACGATAAAAAACGATTCTGAGCGGAGACGAACTGTCACTATATATATTTTCAAAAGGATATTTTTA
>NW_021758896.1:0-1201 GCF_005508785.2 Acyrthosiphon pisum
CTAATGATTGAGGTTGGGATTATAATGCACTTTGCGTTGTTTTCCAAATCTACGGGATACTCGTTTTATAACATAAATACATTGAACTTTTTGACGATTTTAAATGTAAGGTTATTTTATGTATTTAAAGATTTTTAGAGCATTTTGAAATTTTTTCTAAATTTAAATTTGAAATTTTCACATGTTATATGATTTTTACAATAAATATATGATCTTAAGTCTAAACCTATAGGTATAGAAAAAAAATAGTTAATTTTTAGATTAAAAAGGTAGTACAAATGATAAGTTCTGTCTGTTAAACTTTTCTTCAATCATTTTAAAGTTTAAAACGTATAATTATAATTTTTATCTTTAATATTAAAAATAAAAATAATTTAGTGTACTATTTAGAATTGGTAGGTCATGTTTTAGTTTTTTTAGAACATTAAAATCATCAATAATAATATATGATAATCAACCCAGAAAAAAAGCCAAGGGAGGGGCAACTGCCCCTACTTGCCCCCCCCCCCTGCGGACGCCCTTGGGTCAGTCAGCTTATACTTCTAAGTAGGTACCTATATTTTATGATACTATTGCTGTTAAAGTAATTTATTTTACATTTTTACTATTATAGTATTAAGTAATAATTCAGTAGGTTGAAATAATTTTTTCCTAAATCATTACATTCAAAAATGGTTATAACATACCAGTGCCGTAGCCAGAAAAAAATGTTGGGGGGGGGGGCACTTAATTTTTTTTCTCTAGCCTTCAAAATGCTAAAATATCTAATTATGATCCCTTTGTTCATGAAGTGTATCAACTACTCGTTTTATGACTATATTATATTTATGTTAACAAGTATGGTACCTACATTGGCTACATTTTAATACAACAATGTATTAATATTATTGTAAACCATAGGTTAATGTATTCATCAATATTATTATCATTATATCAAAATGTGTTGTAAACAAAACATTCCATTTTTGGTTCGAATATTATTAAAATTAACTAACAAAAATACTAGACTATATTAGGACTGTTGAAAGCTGGTAGTTTTTTCGTGCAATTAGATCAATAAGCGGAAAAGAATATACTTCCAGAAATCCAATTTTAATTTCGAAAAAAACATAGCAATGTTGTGTGTTTTGTTGGAAGCAGTTTTTTTTTTAGTAATTCAAAAGTAAAAGTGAATTTTGAAAAAAAAAAGAAAATTACTCTG
>NW_021758897.1:0-1026 GCF_005508785.2 Acyrthosiphon pisum
GATATCGTATTTTAATTGTTTTTGATTTCAGACTTACTCTATATTTTACGCGCTGATTTTTTTTTATTCAATTAAACGTAGACTATACGGGATGACAACTCGTATGAAAATAAAGTTGTCACGCCATATAGCCTAATTTAAACGATTTAATTAATTTCCTATATTGCGATTTTAGTTCCATCTGAACTACCAGACACACACTTCGTAACTTGTTCAAGCATCCAATGTTAACAAAGGTGTCTCTCATATTTCAGCCGGCCTCGAATTTTGCCTGTAATTATCGTCCACTTGAAATACAAAAATACAATCTACCACTGAACTGCATACGTCACGAGCTGTAGCCTGTATTTTTGTAATCAAACTGACTATATAATTTTGGTCGCCCCATTTTACTTCTCATAGAGCGTTTCGTGTTCTAAACGTAATAAAGGAATAATAATATTAAAATTTAAATTAGTTCATATACTGCTAAAAGTGTTGCTTAAAAATTTCAGAAATGTTTTATTAGTGTGCCATACCCCTGTCTTCTTATCGTGTAGTCAAATATACATTAATGGTTAATTTTGGTTAATTTGGCATCTGTTTTTGGGTCGTGGGCGTGTATTATCCTATGTGTTTTGGAACAAATAGCACTATGAGTTTCTTCCAAATTTAATAGCCGTCCTTGTTTTTGCAAGTGACCTATATTTGTTTCAAAAATTATTTCCTTCGAGTGTAGTTTTTCCAAAATTATCGTGAAGTTTTGATCGAAATTTTTGTCATAGCATGTAATATTAATTATTGGATAATTATCGATCCCTAATCTTTTTAAAATTGTTTTATCCGAGTGCCCGTTCCATAAAACGAGTATGCTTGTTTTATTACCGCGCCGGATATAATTATCGATATATACAGGGTCAAGATTATTAATTTTGGATGACAAACTCTTATTTAACTGGTCTAAGCATGCATCCCTCAATATTTCTTTACACCTGAAAATTCTTTTAATTTCCTTCTTTGCAATTTGTAATTCATGGTCCCTCATGG
>NW_021758898.1:0-893 GCF_005508785.2 Acyrthosiphon pisum
ACAAAATCGATTTTGGTTTTTGGTGTGTACATTCGTGTTGTACAAACAACATGACATTTTCAATGGTTGTTTATATTTGCATTTCCAATACACGATAAGTTGTTCAAAATATTCTGATTTGTTTTGAACTTTTTAGGAACATTTTCTGTTTTTAATTCTATTAGACTTTTTTTCTATGAATGTCAATAAAACTTTATATGTTAAGTAAGAAAGTTTGATCATTTAATACAAGGATCCTACTATATTGTTACAATGACATTTGAAAAATATTAAAAATCTTTCGTCACAGTTTTATTTTAGAAGCATTTAAAGTTTAAATCTTGACAAAATACGGAAAAATCACGAAAATTACCTAATTATTTCGAGTTTATAATTCATAAAAATTTTTCATTTTAAATCTAAGATGTTCATAAGTTTGTCTACCTTTATAAAAAAAAAAAAAAGGTGGGTAAGTGGATGTCGCTCTGCTGTACAGTAGGTTAGAAGTGGGTCACTGTATAATGGACAGTATTAAATTTGAATTCAATGATATAATATCACTGTATAAGAAAAACGATTCTGAGCGGAGACGGTATATCAGTCTATGTATTAGACATATATATACTTATCTATGGTATTAAAAAAAAATTGACCTATAACAAATTCCAAATTAATCATATCATAATATCTATTAGGTACTTATAACGCGTTATACATCAACAAAAAACCGTGGTACTATCATAGATATATAAAAGTATATTTTAGAAGTTTCAAGTACCCACGAATTATATTATACAATCACAACAAAATAACTAAAATAGTTATCCTAGGTTTTTAATATGTAATTTCGTCAAAATTTGTACTTAAAATGACTATAAAAATAAACTGTGTAAATGTAAAAAAGAATAAATGTT
>NW_021758899.1:0-1033 GCF_005508785.2 Acyrthosiphon pisum
TGTCAAAAGCCAATACTGAACTGGAATTTATATTCATACACAATAAAATGTTAATTTGTATAATAATAATAATATGTCGTAGCCATTTCGTGATATCTGTCTTTTAAAATACGTAAAATACGAAAATATTATGCGAAACGGTCACTTCTTTTTTTTTTTATCAAAGAGTCACTCCGACTTGACATCGTGTAATTTTTTTCACTATGTGGTCATTCACTTTGTAAAATAACATATTTACTAGACACAATTAATTATACTATTTTTCCGTGTCATATTTAATACCATAAAATATTTTTTACACAATATTAAATACATAAATTTAAGTTGTATTTATATAAAGACACGTCATTATATCTCCATATATAAATGTGAAAATGAGAATCTTTGATGTCAAAGATATCGGGAACCACTCATGCAATAGTCATAAGCAAAGCTGGGCAAGTTAGTGATTTTTTTCAACTATTTGAAGTTAAGTTACTTTAATAAAAAAACTAACTAAGTTAGAATATAAGTTAGCTTCTGAAATTGTCCAAATTTCTAACTTAGTTAGTTAGAAGTTACTTTGGTGAAAATAGTAACTTAAGTTAGAGTAGAAGTTAGAAGTTAGTTTTTTTTTTAGATTAAAAAACCTTTTTGTTGAAATGTAAATAATAAGTTATCTAACTTAAATTATTGATTAAAGCTGAAAAATTGAATTAAACACCTAGTAATTTGATCGAAATATTCTAATTAGGTAAGTAATAATTTCAATTAATTGGTATATCATTTATCAGTTATTAGAACATAGAGGGTGAAACAAAATAAAAATATACATAACAGTATGACAACTTAAAATATTAATATTAAATAATGATACATAATATAATCTATATGACTATATTCTAGTATATTTTATTCAAAATATTTGTTATATTTTAACAAAAGTGACATTTCAAAGTTATCATCAGACATAGACCCACGCCTTTCATCGAATATTGGTCTCCTGCACTAAAAAGTCTCTCGACGTGAGCACTAGAGGAAATACTTGTATATA
>NW_021758900.1:0-1816 GCF_005508785.2 Acyrthosiphon pisum
ACAAAATTCATTTATAAAGTATTTTATAAGTGCATCACAAAAATTAAGCATTTTAGTTAAATTTGGAGATAGTAAAATTATCATGCAAACATGTAAGCAAAGAAAATTAAAATAACATTTATCGTTAATATTGTTTTTCAACACAATAGGCCCAACATATAAAACAAATTGCCGAAACTCGGTTGCCTTGAAATTAGACACCTCGTCTAAACTCCTAGGTTTCCTTGGGAAATCAGAGGTAATACAAGATTTTATATTTAGAATGTTTGAATTTATTTCGTTCAATTTTGTTGAAGTTATTCGAACATTTTTTGGGCCCTTAGACTTTGAGAACAGCCATAGTTTTAAAAGTTTTTTGGTAACGCCTAAGCAACAGAGATGCATATAATCCAGACAAAACACATTAATTATATTAATATTTGGTAAATTTATCAAAATTGACATTTCGGTGTTGGCTAAATGATGTTTTTCCTGCATTTTACTAATAAAAGATTCGTGGGTACGCTTTTCTTCGTTAATAGCAGGGAAACAAAGTCTATTACATTTATAAATACCTTGTGTTTCACACCTGGTACAGGAAAAAAAACCTGAATGACCTTTGATCTTTAATATATACGATAAGTATAATATTATATACATATATTTACCTACCTATTTTATAGTTGGGCGTACCTATACCTTTAAAAGCCTCCAAAATTAACAAACAATATTATAATAGGTGTAATATGTATAATTGTATTATGAACACAACGTAGTATTTGGAATTCAAATTTGGAAGTATAATATATAGGTATACCTAATGAAAACAAATTGGCAATAATATTTTTGTTCGTTTTGTAATTTTGTCAGTGCGACCAGTATAATAATATGGTAGATATGTCTAGTCATACCATATAAATATTATATTTATATGCGTTGCTTTTGCGATAACGATGCGCGTCGACTTGGTGGTCGCGTAACTGGAAACTACGTAGTACGGTTTATTTTTAATATTGTATTATCGATAATATGGGATATGCGTGCACGACACCGCGACTTCCCATTCGCTGTATTAATATAATTATTATTTAATTACTATTACCACTCGCCGCTAGTCGCGTTACTCGTCAATATCATTTTAAACTGTTTACTATTGTAAACTTGTTCTCGTCGTCATTTGTCAATTTGTCATTGCTTACCCCGTGTCCGTGTGTCTATGCTCTCGACTCTATTTTTTTTTATACGTATTTACTGTTTATGTCTACTTCTAAAGTTATAACGTATTTTTACTACCTAAGATGTGGTCAATAATACATTTTTTGGAGGAAAATACCGTGGAAACAGTACCAAGCAAATGGTTTTCTAACAATAAATGTGCCTGGCCCAATAATAAGAGTAAGCGGCATATTGCTGATCAATCTGATCCAAATCCACAAAATTTCAAGTGGTATGAAGCTCGGGCATTATTAACGGACATAGTAAGTCTTTATTTATTTCTACTTAATAAGATGATTGGAAGTAGTGAATGGTGATTTATTCTATTTTGGTGTAATATACGTGAAATATAGTATCTTAAACGTAGGTATTCTATTTCCAACATATTTAACATTTTTGTCGTTAAGTTTACAACCAGGGACGTATTTAAAGGGATGCATGAGGACCGTGCCCCCCCCCCCCCCCCATTCACCGTATTTTATACTTTGTTATACACTACATGTGGCATATCATTATATCATGATATGATATTATTCATATTTTGAGAAGAAAAGTACAAGATAAGTGTATAACTCTATAATTTGAGCTTTGAACCCCCCTCTATAAGACATTAATATAATAA
>NW_021758902.1:0-1132 GCF_005508785.2 Acyrthosiphon pisum
TGTGTGTTTTTTTATTTTTTTTATTTTATTTTTTATTTTTTATTTTTGTGTCTATCATCACCTTTTAGGACAGTAAAAGTGCTTGGATTTTCTTCAACAGTACCTTTTCTGATAGGAAAGTGAATCTAGTTGGTACTTTGGGGGGGTCAAAAGTAAAATTTTTCCAATAGTTTTCAAAAGCGCCGTGAAAAACAAAAGAAAAATTAAGGAAAAACGGGAATTTTTACGCAAAATCTGTTTTCGAGAAAATTGATTTTGGTTTTTGGTGTAACTTTTAAACCAATGACTCTAGATACATGAAAATTTCACTGGTTGTTTATATTTCCATTTTCTATACATGATAAATTTTTCAAAATATTTTGATTTGTATTGAGCTGTTTACGGACAATTTCAGTTTCCAATTTAATTAGTTTTTTTTTTCTATGAATGTCAATAAAACTTTATTTGTTCAGTAAAAATACTTGAAAATTTAATACAAGGCTCCTACTATATTGTTTCAATGACATTTGAAAAATATTAAAAATCCTTGGTCACAGTTTTTTTTAATTAGCATTTAAAGTTCAAAAAGTGACAAAATATATAAAAATCACGAAAATTAGCAAATTATTTTGAGTTAATAATTCGTAAAAATTTTTCTTTTTAGAACTAAGATTTTAAAATGTAATACAAGATTCCTTATAGGATAATCTACCTTTATCAAAAAAAAAATGTCTATAAGAAACTCTAATTAAATTTTTATGAGCGTTTGAAATTCATATTTTTACAACATTTGATATTCACTCGATTTCTTACCTAACGATTTTCTTATTTTATTGTAATTAAAAAACGAGTGACTGTAGAAACTTGAAAATTTCACTGAATGTTTATATTAGCATTTATTATATACAATAAAATTTTGAAAATAATTTGACTCTTTTTGAGCTGTTTACGGACATTGGGTAAGTTTTCAATTTTTTTAGTTTTTTTTTCTATAAATATCAATAAAGTTTTATCTATTGGGGCCAAAAAGTGTAAAAAATTAATACAAGGCTTCTGATACATTGTTACAATAGCAGTTGAAAAATATTAAAAATAAATATGCACAATTATTTTTTATAAGCATTTGGAGGTTGAAATTTTGATAATATTTATC
>NW_021758903.1:0-1302 GCF_005508785.2 Acyrthosiphon pisum
ATAAATTTTTAACTACAAAATAATTTTTCAAATTAAAATTTAATAAATTTTGTCAAAATTTGATCTTTAAAAGCTTATAAAAAAAAATTGTGCCTATGTATTTTTAATATTTTTCAACTGATATTGTAACAATATATCAGGAGCTTTGTATTAAATTTATACATTTTTGGCCCAACAGATAAAACTTTATTGATATTTATAGAAAAAAAACTAAAAAAACTGAAAACTGACCATGTCTGTACACAGCTCAAAAAGAATCAAATTATTTTCAAAATTTTATGGTGTATAGGAAATGCTAATATAAACATTCAGTAAAATTTTCATGTATCTGCAGTTATTCGTTTTTGAATTACAACAAAATAAGGAAATCGAGTGAATATCCAATGTTGTAAAAATTTGAATTTCAAACGATCATAAAAATTTAATTTGACTTTCTTATAGATATTTTTTGTTTGATAAAGGTAGATAATCTTATAAGGAATCTTGTATTACATTTTGAAATCTTAGATTTGAAAAGAAAAATTTTTACGAATTCTTAACTCAAAATAATTTGCTATTTTTCGTGATTTTTCCATATTTTGTCAATTTTTGAACTTTAAATGCTTATAGAAAAAAACTGTGACTAACGATTTTTACTAGGAGCCTTCTATTAAATTTTCAAGCTTTTTTATCCAACAAATAAAATTTTATTGATATTTTTAGAAAAAAAACTAAAAAAAAATGGAAAATAAAAATGTCCGTAAAGAGCTCAAAATACATCAAAATATTTTGAAAATGTTATGGTGTATAGAAGATGCTAAGATAAACATTCAGTCAAAATTTCATGTATCTACGGTCATTTTTTTTAAAGTTACACCAAAAACCAAATTCAATTTTGTGAAAAATCGATTTTGCGTAAAAATTCCCGTTTTTCCTTAATTTTTCTTTTGTTTTTCCCGGCGCTTTTGAAAACCACTGGGAAATTTAAATTTTGACCTCCCAATGCACCAACGATATTCACTTTCTGATCGAACAAGATACTGAAGTTGAAAAATCGTAGCATTATTTCGACTACTTATCGTGTACACAGACACAAAAAAAAATAAAAAAAAAAATTAAAAAAATTAAAAATAAAAAAACACACATCATTGTAAAATCAATACATTCATCGTTCCACTCACAATCTAAAATTGGGCAAATGTATATTTGTCGTTGAATGAAAAACAGCATGCCACTGAAAAATAACGCTCCTCAATGTATACACATAGCCGCTCACCGCTCGCCGAGCGTCGCCACCACTGATGCTGCCGCTCGACGCTCGCC
>NW_021758904.1:0-773 GCF_005508785.2 Acyrthosiphon pisum
TTTTTACAATTGTATATTTGTATCTTCCTACTAATTATGATAATTATAATTTTCCTAAGATATATTATATATTATATAATAAAATCTGTAAATTGGCCTTGACTGCACCAGTAAGTGTCGCAACGAATGAAAGATCATTTAGCAAACTCCGACTAATAAAAAATAATTTAAGATCATCTATAGGTGATGATAGATTGGATTCACTTATGATTTTAAGCGTGGAAAAAGATGTGGTTGATCAATTAGATATGTACAAAATAGCAACATTATGGGCAACTTTGAAAAACCGTAGAATTAATATCTAATTGAATATATCAATTAATACCTATTATATATTTTTATACAAATAATAATATTATAATTTGTATTAATAAAAATATTTTGTTTAAAACTGATACACTTGTTACATTTTTTTTATTTAAGATTTAAAATACATATTTTTTTTTTAATTTGGGTAAATGGAATGTGGAAACTGTAAAATTATGATAAATTGTTACCTAATATTTTTATTTTCACATGGCAACTAAAAAAGCAAAGATATTTTTTTTTTGTTTATTAGTCTTAACCATTGGCAACTATTTTTTGTGAGGGGAATAACGCTTGGTTGAGGGACACATTACACGTGTGTATGTGGGTCGGGATTTGTTGAAGAAACCCGGATGGTCATAAATAAATGGTATAAATTAAATAATAATATGATTATAAATGTAATATATTAGAAAACATATTCGAGCGAAGCGAGAAAAAAATTTTTTAGTCGGCAAATTATTAGA
>NW_021758905.1:0-1213 GCF_005508785.2 Acyrthosiphon pisum
AAACTAAATTTAACCATTCCTAAATTAGTCTGTCTTCTTCCAGTTACAGCCAAAATATGTACCTTGTATATTTTGTGTTGCATATTCAGTAATAAGAAATTTAAGCTGTTTTGAACAATTGATATTATGTGTCTTACCTATCGTATAAAAAAAAACCAAATTTAACCATTCCTAAATAAGTCAGTCTTCTTCCCAGAGGTTTAATCTACACACAAACATTCATACCAAGCTGAACCCGTGCACTCCGTTGTCCGTAAAAAATTGCAACTTAAAAAATTATGATTGTTCAACTGTTTTTGGGTGTAACTTGCTGCAATGTTCAATAACTTGATTTGGTGCTAACTTGTACCTGATCTGCCCAAATAACCAATGGAAACCAATAATAAATAAATATTAATTTATACTGTAGACTGTAGCCAATGGCAACTATTTAAAAAATAAATAAAAATAAAATTTCCAATTTCCATCGTGAACCTCAAGATCCCTGTTTGAGCACTGTTTTTTTCCTGAATTTTCAAGAATTTTCTTTGCTATAAACCTCACGTAGCCCAAGACCTTTCCAACGAATGCAAAACCATGGAAATCGGTTGGTGCGTTCTGGAGTTATAGCGTCAGGGAGGAAAACCGGACTTATTTTTATATATTAGATTAATATCTAATTCAGTTTATTTCAGTTTAATTCAGATTTTTCGTCTTTACCAGCTTTGAGTACTTTCTGCGTTCCCCGCTAAATTTACAGGCCGCGCGCGGCCCTACTTTGTTTCCGGCGGGCCCGCCGCGGCGGACATGACGTGCAAAACGAGTGCCGCCGTGCCCGTGTTTATCAATAAATTTTTACAAAAGTAGTTTTACCACTTTACGTCGCGTAGGTATTACTATATACAGGCCCTAAATACAGGCGTCGAAAAGTTCGATTTTTTTTATTTACATGTAACTGCGTTATTATAATAATATTATATTTCACTGCCTTTTGTCCTTATGCCTACTCGGTCACCCTTCCTTTTATCGTTATTTATATATTTTATTTGGCATAAATATACACGATATAGCCACTGTAGGATATCGGTCTGTAGGTAGGTAGGTACATGTATAATATACATTATATAATGAATAAATGTATAAATATTAATTATATAATAAAATATCCTAGCTCGAGTCGAGTCGACTATACCGTAGGTAAGTTTAATTCGCGTTCGGGAACGGCGCAACGGTT
>NW_021758906.1:0-1985 GCF_005508785.2 Acyrthosiphon pisum
CACTTCTAATACTGCAGTTTAGTACATTTAGAGTTGTATTATGAATTTACATATGAACATAAGCGTGCGCTGCAGGTCTTCTTGGCAGGGGAGGCAATACCTTATAAGGTTAGGTTAGCTAAGAAGGTCCAGACTCCAAACACCTCCCCCGATTTTTTCCCAGCTTGATATGAGGCAACGATAATTTAAATAAATCCTCCCATAAAATCAAGTATATGGTTCTATTAAACCGTGATATTGTTCTATACGGTTAACTGTTAAGAGTTAGGTTAAACATACAATTACCAAAAGAGTTTTCTTTTCAATAAGTCCTTTTTAATAATATCTTTGACAATCAAGAAGACACAATAAAAAATTATTAAGAATACCTATATGTAAATAAAAAAAGGTGGGCAAGTGGGTGTCGCTCTTCTCTACAGTAACTTACAAGTGGGTCACTGTATTGGATGGTGTTAAATTTGAATTTCCACTAAATAAGAAAATCGCTACATGAGAAATCAAGTGAATATCCTATGTCGTAAAAATATGAACTTCAAACGCTCATAGAAATTTAATTTGATTTGTTTGTAGACATTTTGTTTTTTTGATAAAGGTAGAAAAACTTATGGGGACTCTTGTATTACATTTTAAAATCTTAGATTTAAATAGAAAATTTTTTATGAATTTCGAACTCAAAATAATTTTTGTACATTTTACGTATTTTGTCAATATTTGAACTTTAAATGCTTATATAAAAAAAATTTTGACTATAGATTTTCAATATTTTTCATCTGTTTTTGAAACATTATATTATGAGCCTTCTATTAAATTTTAAAGTTTTTTTACGCAACAAAAATTTTTTTTTAATATTTATAGAATAAAAACCTAAAAAAAATTGGAAATTGAAGATGTCCTTTAACAGCTCAAAATAAGTCAAAATATTTTGAAAATGCTATGGTAAATAGAAAATGCTAATATAAACATTCAGTCAAAATTTCATATATCTACAGTAATTTATTTTAGAATTACACCAAAAACCAAAATCGATTTTGTCCTAAATCGATTTTGCGTATAAATTCCTGTTTTTTCTTAATTTTTCTTTTGTTTGTCACGGTGCCTTTGAAAACTACCGAAAAACTTTTGACCTTTCATAGTACCAACTAGATAGAGTCAATATTATCAAAGAAGAAACGAGTAACCATAGTTGAAACTTGAAGCTGTCTTATCAATATAATATAATATAACATAATATTATTGTCGATTTTAATATTATTAAATATATTTACTATTTTCAAATAGCATACCAGTACTTATACCAATATTGAACCTAATATTATTATTATTATTTAAATATGTATTATCAACATTTGGTAGGTATTAATGTATAAGATCTTGGGAAACGAAAAATCTCGCAGGGGAGGCAGCTGCCTCCCCCGTGCGCACGCTTATGCTAGTTACACATTTAGATAAATTTTTAAATTGTATTATTTCGCTGACTTTGAAAATGTTATTTTTTTTTATCTAGGTCCTAGCACAATAATTTCCATATCCAAGTACACTATTCGATATACTAAATACCAAAAATACCAACATAGATTATAATTCAATAATGAAACTTTCATTTTTCATTTTTAATACATTTTTCGACTAATTGGGTAGACAAAAAAATGAATTTACAAGTATAGGGAAATCGTTTTTCTAGTTTCTAGTTCCGCATCAATTGTCATACATTGTCAACCACATTGTTATACTTCTATATACTTCTTCTTTCTTCTTCTTCTTCTTCTTGGCTTTATAACTCTCCAAGAGTCTTCGCCACCACCGTCAAGTCTTTCCATTTTTCCCTATCCTGGATAAAATCTTTCCAATCTTCTACGTCCAGTGTTCTTAAATCCTGATATACTACATCAACCCATCGCTTTCTTGGTCTATCCCTCGGTATTTTCCCACTTGGTTGGTACTACTATGGCTGCCCTCGCAGCCTTTGATTCATCACTTCGCATGGC
>NW_021758907.1:0-1037 GCF_005508785.2 Acyrthosiphon pisum
ACTCAGTGGCGCTCAAGATATATTTTTCAGGTGTTATATTATACTAAAATTATATTATTTTATACATTTTATCATATTTTAATTGATAATATTAGTAAATATTAAGGTATCAACCAATATAATCTGTGATTAATAATAAACATATATTTCAAGTTAATTAATTTATGTTATTATACCCACCCACCCCTTATTTTCAATGTGTAGCGAACGCTACACCTATAGTAATAGGGTTGGGCGCCACTGGTATCATAGATTTTATAGATTATAGTAATATCACAGAATAGATTAAAATTTGTGGTAACTGGTGAGGGTTTAATCGTGGTTAGCTACTACTATATAAAAATTATTTCAGCGCCACTGATATTATTATATATTCGAATAAGTCAGCTAATACTACTAGGAGGCTACAATAGGTAAATTGACATCCCCCCCCCCCCCCCGATATATTTTTGATGTGGACATTTCCCCTCTATTTTTTTTTATAGTTAACTACCTATATATTGACTAATAGTAATTTTTTTTTTTTAATTTTTACTGTTTAAGTAGTTCATTTAATTTAACATATACATTTATAATCTATTATATTTATGAAAATAAAAACTATTTTATATATTTTATAATTTATTTAAAAAAAAATTTCATATAAAATAATAAATAATATTATATTATTAAATGCAATACTATTATAGTATATATAATAGTAATAGATTATAAATGTATATGTTAAATTAAATGAACTACTTACTTAAACAGTAAAGATTAAAAAAAAAAATTTAAGTAGGAATAAAGTAAAATATAATTAACAACCAATAAAAATTGTTAAAAATTCTGACATAAAAATCATATGATACATCTTGTAAAAAACATTTGAATTCTGATTCTTTTGTTATTTCATGACTTATATTTTTAGCCTTTGTTCATATTTATTTATTTATTTTTTTTGTTAAAACTATCAGTTTGAATATTTAACAATTTAATATTGCTAGTGAATTTGATTCAAGTAGTTCATTGATCAAAAATATACATCTATAATTTAT
>NW_021758908.1:0-4799 GCF_005508785.2 Acyrthosiphon pisum
TCCAGGAATCCATTCCTTTTGGAACTCGTTCCTTCCAAACACTGCCTACAACAATAGGTTAAATTCATTTTGCCAAAACAATACATTTGAAATTGTCATTGTGTCTGTAAAATATAATAATATACTCGAAGTTTCATATACACACGAATAATATTCTTAAATTACAACAAAATAACGAAAATTGAAATTCTTTTGCACGGGACAATTTTAATCTTTCTGTGTTTATAGTAGACAGTAATGGCTCCAAAATTGCTGAACATATTGTTGAAAATTGTCTATGCAACAGCGTGCTTATATTTTAGATAACATGAATACAATAAAAGTTATTTGCTTCTAAACGTTTTTTTTCATTTGCTTGTAAAAAATGATTGGATAGTGCTATTAAAAAAAATCACGCTGTTGCACGGATAAAGTTCTTCTTTACGTGTTGTGAAAATTTGGTAGTTCTACTTCGACAGCAAATATGGTGCGAGAAAAGTTGTCCCGTGCCAAACAGTTTTTGCTATATGTTGTTCAGTTGTATTCAGACTAGTATTTATAATAGATGCTACTACTATAGAGGTTATGGGAGCCTATATAAGATAATTACCATAATTAAAAATAATAAAAGCATGTTGTATTTTATTTTCTAGTAAAATAGTTTTTATTAAAAATAATAACATATTCATAATAATATATGAAAGAATGTTTGGTAGTATTCTTTGTTAAAAATAACGTTGAGGATGTCAGCGCATTATTTGTTTTCTCTCTCTAGCCCACGCGCCACATAGACAAAACGCATTTACGCAGAAACATTTTTTCTATGTTTTTAAGTAATTTTAGAGTAAAATCACCCATTAGAAAAAAGATAAGGAATACTATTTTTGAGGGAATGACATATCGATTTTATATTTTATTGTTGTTTTACTTCGTATTCGACTTTCATAATAAATAAAAAAAAATTTTAATTTAAATGATGTTTAAATTGTTTTGACACAATATTAAGGCAAATTGATATGTCATTCCCTCAAAAATAGTATTCCTATCTTATTTCT
Organism: Acyrthosiphon pisum; assembly: GCF_005508785.2. Classification (NCBI taxonomy): domain Eukaryota; kingdom Metazoa; phylum Arthropoda; class Insecta; order Hemiptera; family Aphididae; genus Acyrthosiphon; species Acyrthosiphon pisum. The sequence continues at coordinate 1,035 of NW_021758908.1, forward strand.
AATGGGTGATTTTACTCTAAGATTACTTAAAAATATAGGGAAAATGATTCTGCGTAAATGCATTTTGTCTATGTTACGCGTGGACCAGAGATAGAATACAAATAGTGCGCTGACATCATCTTAGGAAAAACAACATATTATATTATACTTGTTTTATGCAGTGATGTAATAGTTGTATGTATTGATAACTATATAATATAATTATTATTACTATTATATATATTACTATTTAGTATTTACTACCATAACCGTACACACACAACCAGTGTCGGACTGGTTTGAAAAGACAAATGGAAAATGGCAAATATTTTGATTAGTATTGGCCCGGAAAAAAACATCGCTTCGCTCGCAATCCAATTTTTCATGTAGGTACATAAAACATTTTATTATCAATATAATTGCCATCTTGCATCATACAGCCATATATAGGCACTAATAACTAAATACGCGCCTAACTACATTTCAATCATTCGAATATATTAACTGGTTTTTCTCTATTTTTAGTATAGAATTTATAATTTGTTTATATTGAGCATATTCTCAATTTCTAAGACATTTTCTGCAGGAAAATGTTAGACGCGGCGGCAGCAGGCCCATAATATTTTTATCAAACTGAACAATAATAATAGTAATAATAATAATAATATTGTTAGTCTGTGATACTGATTGGGTTGATCGGGAAAGTACTACGAAGACATACGAACTAAATCGGAAAATAGGGTGCCCGAGTACCAGGGACTCATGGTCTAATCGTTACTTTTCTTCAGTTTCGGCGGCGGCGGCTCGGCGGCTGTTGTGACGACGCGCGGCAGCAGTAGCTACTCGCTCAACGGCCATCACAAATGCTATGATTGTTATACGTTCCTTCTCCATACATACGGCAATAAATTTGCCATATAAATAAATGCAAATAGGATTTAATAGGTTAATAGGTAGATTAACTACTACCATTGATTTATGATTATAGTGTATAATCAATGTTATTAAGTACTAGTCACTATACTAATGTGCTAAACTTACTATACAATAATTTTGATTTGACAAACAACAGATTGAAAAACTTAAATTTTAACTTAAATTTTATTATGCTGTAATAGATGTATTAATTTATTTAAATTGGAATTTATCTGTTAAACTGTTTACGAATTATGATAAAATACCCAAGGCTGGTCAAATTAATGATTTTTTTAAACTTAGTTGAGTTAAGTTAATATGCAACAATAACAAAATGTTAAAAGTTAAAAGTTAATCTAACTATAGGTTACAATCAGTTACGGTATACACACTTTTTGTTAACTTTTTAGTTAGTTAATTTGTTTGTACAACGCTAGAATACTTAAATTTACCCAACCTAGAACTTAATAAAATTATAGACTATATGTCTATATATGGTGTTTATACTTTATATTAGCTACTATTTTACTAAAAAAAGTGTTTTAAACTTTTAAACCATTGATATTTATTATTTCTATTATTATGCAGAATTGCAGAAAACAATTAGAAACAACGTTAATTTTGAATGTGGACACCATCCAACTAAACATTTAAAAGATTAGGTAAATCGTGATGACACATTGTGTTAGGTTTGGTAATTGTCAAATTAGTAATTACTTTATTTTAAACATTTTATTTAACGTTTGAACTAAAAAATGTTTGTTGCCATGAAAACCAATCTTTGATTGATAAAATAGTACATATAAATTATAATAATATGTAGGAAATCGTAAAATATTTCAAATAAGATCAGTGTCAATTTATTCAAAATTTTGTACCCTACTACGTATAACGTATTATACTAATATAATTACGTATACTCAACTTAAGTCAAATTATCAATATTCAAACTACATAAAAATATTTATTTCAATACAAAACCGTTTGCTAATAATTATAACTACCTATAACTTATACTATAATATACCGGTGTTTCTATTCCAACCATCGCATCGGGTTGCCAACAAATTATCCAAATTTATCGTTATATAGTACCTACTTATATAATATGCGTATTGTTTTTCGCTTTAGAACTTTACTGTTATTGTGAAATTCGAATTATAATTGATATTCATAAGTCAAAATTACACAAAGTGTCGTAAAAGTGCTCGTAGTGCAGTGGAGTGAACACGTCTGAATACAGGCCGTTTCTGGTCTGCTTTTATAAGGGCCCAGGCTCTCCTACCTACCCCCCCGGTCCATCGACTTTACAGTCCTGTAAAGAATACTTTTAAAAAGTACTTGAGTAAATACTCAAATACATTTTTTTTAAGTATTTAAGATACTACTCAAATACATTTTTTTTTAAGTATTTAAGATACTACTCAAATACTTTAATTGTAAAGTATTTCAAATACTACTCAAATACTTTGAAAAAGTATTTGGAATACTTTTCAAATACTTTTGGTTTTTAAAATGGGTTTCCAATTATGGTAATATAAACACATAGGTAGTAGGTAATCTAATAGTTATCTAATAGTTTTAAAGAGAATATTGTTATTCAAAATTCAATAACTTTATTTAGAAATCTGGTTTTCACAAACCTTTGGGCTTCGGCTAAAACAGAAATACAGAATATTAAATAAAACTATTATTCTATTATTGTAGTTGAAAAAAATATTTTTCCAACCAATTATTTTGAATAAAAATAAAATGTTCGAAATAAAAAACCAAAGCATTCAATACCAAAAAGTATTTAATACAAAAAAAAGTATTTAAAATACCATTCAAAATACTTCATGCTGAAAGTATTTAAAAAGCTATTCAATACTTAAAAATGTATTTGAATACTTTTACTCAAATACTTTTACTTAAATTTTACTTAAATACTTTATAGGACTTCCCCCCGGTCCATTGACTCATTTGTGTCGCGTTAATGCGTTATCTATACCCTGCGGCCTATAGTCGTGTGAAAAGTCATATCGACGTTTCTGCGAAACACTAATCATTTGTTAGCTATCACATCCTGGTCTATATATATATGTGGTTTGTATCTGTTCCCATATCCTGTCTCCCGTTATGTGATACTTGGCTTGTGTAGTGGCTTTCTTTAGCTAATGTTAAACCGTAAAACTTATTATACTCGAATAATTATGAATATCTAGTCGGCCTTCCTCTTTATTACGTTTGTCTATTTGTAATCTGCAATTGCCAATTTGTTATTGAGGTCGTTTGCATATTCGCCTATTCGATAGTTCTATTGTTGAATATATTTCTAATTTAACTATTCGTTTTCATTGACCATTATGTGTCGTGAGTAAACGGATACTATCCGTTACAATAATCATCATCATATCATTTAAATAGTGCTAACTGCTAACTTAATATCCGGATTCCTATCATGTTTTTACATTTTCTTAATTATTAGACCTAATTTATTTAGAATTTTATTAGATTCAGATGGCTTAGGAATAGTATATTTTTGTTTGATAGTTTTTTATTTAAATAAAAAATTGTATGGTTCAGGATTACTTTCGGTTATTTTAAATAGTGTAAGTGGTTTATTGGTTTATTATTACGTATTAATAATTATTATACCTATAATTGTAATATTACATTTTGGTAGGGGACCTAATTGTAATTTTATTTTAACTGATTATTATTTATTACAGTAATTTAAATTATGTTTTTTTTGTAAAAAAGCGTAGGTACCTATATAAAAGTAAGATTTGTATGCATCAACGAATAACGATAGTCGATAAATCAAATACCTATTATTTGTCTATAATAATATTAATATATTATGATGCCTATTACGATATTATTATTATT
>NW_021758909.1:0-856 GCF_005508785.2 Acyrthosiphon pisum
CTGCCGAGATCACGTGCGATGTGAGCGCCGCCGTCGTGCGTGTCGGTCGATAATTTTTTGGAAAAGTCGAGTTTTAGCCCTTATAGACGCGTCTGCTCTCCCCGTCGACGACTTATTCGCGTTCCCCGCTAAATTTATAGGCGGCGCGCAGCCGCGCTTTCTCCGGGGGGAGTCCCGTGGCGGAGCGGGGTCACGGAAAGCGGACGTTAGACGAGTAGGTATCGCCGACGAGTAGGTATCGCTATATACGGGCATAAATACGTGCGTCGGGAGGTTCGATTTTTTTCGCGAATATCGCGTTTTCGACGTCCGAGGGCGGCGAAGCCGGTCGTCCGCCGTCCGACGCGGTGAGATCACCCGCTACGACGCCCTGAGCGGACGTGCGAATCGCGTTCGTAATTCGCCGGGACGGCGAAACGGCTTAAGAGTCGTTGATTTGACTCCACTTCTCAACTCAGTAGGTAGGCAGGTCGGTTAGGCGTAGGTAGGATTGACACGGGGGTCGTGGGTTCGATACCGGCCGCCGCAATTCGAATTAATTTGCGGCGGCCGTCTTATCGGTTCAATTTTTTTTTCCGCATTTTTTTTTGTTATTTACATTTCGCTATAATATTTAACGAAAATTCTTTGATTTTTTTTTAAAAAATTCGAGTTCCACCGCCTTTACGGATCTCGCACGGCCCCGTCGAAGACTTATTCGCGTTCCCCTCTAAATTTATAGGCCGTGCGGGGTCGTGGAAAGCGGATGGCCCGCGGCGTCGCTGTCGAGTAGGTATCGCTATATACAGGCATAAACATATGCGTCGGGACGTTAATTTTTTTTCGCGAATATCGCGTTTTCGACGTCCGAGGTCGG
>NW_021758910.1:0-1285 GCF_005508785.2 Acyrthosiphon pisum
CGCACGCGAATCGCCGGTTTTTAATAATTAAATTGTTTTCCAAAATTATTGTCGTTGGGCGCGAATCGTCCTCTTTATGATATTTTTGTTGTGTCGTGGACGCGAATCGTCCCTTAATAATATTTTTACTTTGTCATTGGGCGCGAATCGCCACTTATACAATATTATTATTATTACGTAGGTATTGTATTATCGTACTCGGCTGTGTACGCCGTTGTATTACATTGTGTCCGGACGCGCTAACCGCGACTGTTATTTTACATACCTTACAATATTATTTTGAATTGTGAAGTGTATTAAAAAATTGTATTATTGATTATTATTGTACTGTTCATTATTATAGCTATATAGGACCAGCTGGCCAGTCTGCGCTCCACAACTCCGTGAGTTTTTATACATATTATTATACTATTTTGTCTGGCTAAAGGCTGTCTGTGTATTTATTATTATTATCATTTTATATTTTTGTGTTGCTGTGCATTTAATATTATCATCAATTTATCGCTTTTTACCAGTAATACAGCAACACTACTTATCAGCTTAAGAACCGTGTTATTATTTCTTATTATTATTATAAGTACACCCCCACATATACACATCTCTACACACTCACCACACACACAGCAATCAGAGTTTTGATCGGCGCCCCCGTCCACTTCTCTTGAGTCGCTAAACATATTATACAGGGTGATTCTTTTATCGTTGAACACTCATTATCTCGAAAAGTATTAACTTTTTTAGATTTTTTTTTTTTTTAATTTTAGTTTTATGTATTTCTACATTTGTATAAATGTTTTATATTTTTCACCCTTATATTAATTAGGTAAACTACTATCAACTTTTGATTTTCAAATGGTAACCTATACTTAAAATTTCATAAATTAATAATGCTATTTTTTTTATGAATTATCACGTTTAAATTTGCATTTTTTGTTAATCCGTTGATGAGATATTGTCCTTCAAAGTTGAGTTGTTCTGGGAGGTGTTTGTGTGTAAATGTGTATACCTAGTCAGTTGTAGGTACCGCAACAATTAGGATTTTTATGTCCCAGAGTAATAAATATTACACAATTCAAATTAATATAGTAAGGACATTTTATGCACATAGTATAGCGTATAGGCCCATCCAGCAGGGTTTCATGCATTTCACCCCATGGCTCATAGGTACGTTATTGCAGCATAACTATGTAGTATTTTCCATTTGTAAAGACCAGAAGTTAAATGTAATAAAATCGATATCGTTCAATTCAAGGTTTGATAATCATTGTACTTTGTACCTATACGG
>NW_021758911.1:0-790 GCF_005508785.2 Acyrthosiphon pisum
GAGTATGTCAGGGTGGAGTTTTGTGAAGGGAGCTGAGGTGGTGGTGACGGTGGAGTAGTGGAGGTTGGTGGCAGGGTTAGTTTTTTAACGGAGTTTTGAGTTGGCGTTGGAGAAGACTGCTCTTTCTGAGCCAAGAATTGAGGGCAGCCTCGGAAATTTGCCGTGCGAGGGCCACCGCAGTTGCAGCATGTCGGGGATTGTTTGGGAGTTTTGGGGCAGACGTTGGCAGCATGGTTTCCAGCGCATTTGACGCATCGCGGCTGATGACCACAGTTGCGGGAGCCATGGCCAAAGCGTTGGCAGGAAAAGCACTGAGTGGGACCGGAGGGTTTGAGAGGTTCGACCGAGATTTGTAGGTAGAATAAGTTGGTCAGAAGAAATATATCTTTGGAAGTCTGATTTGCAGCTATGTGCACGAGGCATATGGGCATGGGTTTCTCTGGGGTACCGAAGCGGCGTACGTATTTGACGGTGTAGCCCAGGGTCTCCAGTTCATCCTTCAGTTCGTCGGTTGTAATGTCGTTTGGGATACCTTTCAGATATTGTGGTCGGGAAGCGACCGGTATATATCCCGTGCGCCGTACCGACTAGTAAACTAGCGTGTGTGCCGCCGTAATGCTTGTATTTACTGTCGGTACGGGTTTGTGGTTTATTCATTGGATTTTTTGGTTACAGCCATGGGGAGGGTTTCGTTAGATTCGTCCTAATCTCCCCTATCCATGGCTGTGCTTTGTTAAGTCGTTAACCACTTTGAAATCACTCATATTTAGTAGTACAGTTCTGGTTACTT
>NW_021758913.1:0-344 GCF_005508785.2 Acyrthosiphon pisum
ATGTTCTAACTTTTATAAAAATATTTCTTAAAATACATTACTTCATTCAGTGTTGATCTTAGATAACTTTTCAACCTTTTTAAGGTTGAAAAAGATCCCTCTGAAGTGGCTGTAGATACTGGCAATGAAAAAAACTACAAAATATTTGAATTAAAAAATAAACTCGATATTTTTCAACAATTTTCAGTACCAAACTGATAACAAAAATAATCACTATCTTAATTGAAAATGTTGATAACTGAAGCTTCTAAAATTTTGCACAAAATCCTTCGTATCGTGTAATAAAGTTTGTTTTCCTTAATCACGTAAAAACACAACATTTAACACGAGTCAATGGGGGGGGG
>NW_021758914.1:0-1244 GCF_005508785.2 Acyrthosiphon pisum
CAATCAACACTATACTAATTATAATTTAAAATACCTGTAGTCCCGAATTCGAATAGGTACTGTTGTCACTTGTCTGTCATATTAAAATTTATAGTCGGTTAGGTTTACAATAATAAATATTAAATTCAATAAGTCTTTCCAAATTAACTAATTACCCCTATGTCCTGAAAGTAGAGAAGAATGACTGGGTTCTGGCAATCTGGCCTCTGGGTAAAGATAATTATAATTTAATATTATATTAGTTATTATTAGTGTATACAGTTAAGTTAATTTTGAGGATTTCATGTTTCATGTTACACCTTGCAATACGGGTAAAATTTTTTCGTGGTTCGTGTTAAACACCGGGTAACATTTTTTGCGGGTTTTGTGTTTTGTGTTAAAAACAGGGTACAACTTTTTACGGGTTGTGTGTTTCGTGTTAAAAACCGGGTACAATTTTTTCCAGGTTTCGGGTTTCGTGTTAAAAACCGGGTACAATTTTTAGCGGGTTTCGGGTTTCGTGTTAAAACCCGAGTAAAATTTTTTGCGGGTAATCCGGGTTTTACGACCCGGGTTCAAACCCGTTTTGACTCCCCGGATTTGTGACCGTTGAATTTTGATTTCGCCTGACCATTTTTTTCAAAGTTCAGTGCCACTGATTACGGAAATGTGTAGAATGCATTATATAAAATTACGATTTACTCACGGTATGCTTGAAGAGGGGGAGTGAGTGGTTATAATTGTAAGAACAAATTTTTTTTTTGATTTAAACACATTTAAAATGTAATAGTAAACGTAGCGAAATGTAAAATGTACGCGTGTACACATTACAACTGCGGGACACTGAATGAGATAGGTAAGCTTATAAGTTCTTATATTTGTATACAATATTATTTATTTGTATAATGTTTTATGCAACAACAATAATAATTGTATTATATTAATTATTATTTATAAATTAACGTAACTTGGATTTAATTAAAGTTAACTCGTTATTTATTAAGTTTATATCAATAAAAATCAGTTAAGTTAATGAAAATTAAATTAAAAACAATATTTGAGTCAAAAAGTTAAAATTAACTCGTTTATGCCTATAGACTTGGAGGAGGTTAACTATTAATTATATCAATAAACAAAATATTTACACCGTTATCAGAAAAAACTTGTCGTTGGATAAAACGAGAATATTATTATATAGATTCTATAGATTATAGAAAATCCCGAAAAGAGCTGCACGCATGGATCGATATATTGACGGCACGCGG
>NW_021758915.1:0-1359 GCF_005508785.2 Acyrthosiphon pisum
TACACAAACTATATATATGTAACTCGTTTCATGTTCCTCTGAATTACACATAACTGATTTTTCGTTAACGTTAGTTTTATTATTTCGCGGATTTTCGTATTTGACTGTGTTCTCAACTTCTGTAGTACTAGGACAGTCCATCGATATCTTATCCGTAGCACCATCCACATTGTAGTCCCTACTCTTACTACCGTTTTTCGCGACTCGCACTTTTGTGACTTGTGTGGAACTCTCGTATACTTCTGTACTCTCAATTTCTGTAGTACTAGGATAATCCATCGACTTTCCATCCGTAGTACCATTCAAGTTGTAGTCCCTACTCTTACTGTCATTTTTCGCGATTCGTGTGGTGTGACCTACTGTACTAGTTATGTATTCATATTGTCTGTTGCTTTCCGTAACATTGACCTCGACTGCGTGTAATATTCTCGTAGCTGACCCAATTGTCGCTACGTTCATAATATTTGGTTTTAATCTCTTATCACTTCCGAATTTTAACGCGTTCACATCCCACGTCGACTTTTATTATTATTTATATTTATTTTTGTTATTACTATAAATTATTATGTCTATACATTATTATGCACTAATACTATCTTATTATTTTATAATTTTTTAATTAATTATTCGCGATGTATTTATTCGCTTTCGTCGTCATTTTTGTCGTCGATTTCGTAATATTTTTTAACGTCATTTTTATGCACTGTTACTTTTTTACGATTTCGCGATATAACTACATTTTCAGAATCTAATATTTCTAGAATTTCGTAAGGTCCCCTCCAAAGTGGACTTAATTTATTTCTTTGAGTATGATCTTTAAGTAAAATCATATCATTAATTTTTAACTCTTCCGTTTTTACTTTTTTATCGTAATATCGTTTATTCACTTCTTTATTTTTTATTAACCTACTCCGGGCTATCGTGTGAGCCTCCTGAAGTTTTTGTTTTAAATCGTATACGTAATCATCATAATTATACCTGGGTTCTGGAGTTGATTTTAATTTAACCGGAATATTTATGTCCCTACCATATAATAATGCGTAAGGTTGATATCTTGTGGACGTGTGTTCTGTTGAATTGTATACAAACATGGCGTAAGGTAAAAGCTCATCCCAATTGTCTAAACTTTTACTCACGTAGTGTCTTAAGTACTCTGATAACGTTTTATGTGATCGTTCGAGAGCACCGTTGGTCATTGGATGGTAACCTGAAGTTTTAATTTTATTAATTTTTAACAATTTGCAAACGTCTGCAAAACATATCGATAGAAATTCAGTCCCTTGGTCGCTTAATATCTCATCTGGGATTCCGTGAATACATACGAAATTTATTACGAAGCCTTTGCCACCACGTTAGCCG
>NW_021758916.1:0-965 GCF_005508785.2 Acyrthosiphon pisum
GATGAGGTGCTTAGGTAAAACAGACTGGAGTTTATTAAAATGATTTAATGATATTCGAAGGCGTTTAATTAAATAATTAATGTGCAGATCCCATCTTAGGTGTTTATCAATAGTTATACATAAATATCTGATACTTTGAACTCTTTGAATTTTTTTACACGTATTTGTGTTAGCACACTTTTCAGTATTTTCACAAAAGTGAATTTTTAAATCACTTATAGGGATTTGAGTATTATTTATAGTGAACGTCATGTAAAAAGTCTTACTAGTATTCAATGACAATTTCCTATTTGTTAGACTACGCACAACTTTATTTAGCCCATTTGTTGCTTTGTCGTGAACAGATTTCCATGTCGCGCCTGAAAAGAGCAAACATGTATCGTCGGCATATGTGATCACTTGACCATCCAACTTAGTATTGCAAACATTATTAATATATAGTATAAAGAGGATTGGACCAAGCACATTATTCAAGCAGAATTATCCACAATGAATTGGGAGTGGTGTTACAGTAGCTCGGCCACCACGATCGCCTGATTTAACACCTTTGGATTTTTATTTGTGGGGATACATGAAGCAGAAAATGTACGCTGTTGTCATCGAAAAGCCGTGAACAATTGTTGGAGCGTATTAACATCTCTCACTCAGAAATACAAAGAACTAGGTACACAAAGTATTTCATTTAGAGCTCAAGCTTCTCTGCAGTCAGTTGGGGAACATTTTGAAAATCTGATAAATTAATTAAACATAAAATTTATTTTATTTTAATTTATTTCTATTTTTTAACTACTCTGTAATTACCCTGTATTTTTTTTTATGATAATCATATTCTATTTTGTCTATAAAAAATAAACTAACTTATAAAATAATTGATATCACCTCTAATGAGTTTATACCTCATTTAAGCTCGATGTTTAATAAAATTATCCATTGGCAATAATTACAATCATAATTCATAAAGGACG
>NW_021758917.1:0-207 GCF_005508785.2 Acyrthosiphon pisum
TCAGTGCTGCACATTTCCCACCAACTATTCTTTAGATTAGCGTGATCACGTGGTTCTCAAAGCATTAATCGAAATTCGATTATCATTTTTCAAATCATTCGTTACGCGCGAAAAGTGATATTTCTTTCGAAATTACATTGTAATTTATAATGTGTATCATATAGTAAAATCATTTGTTTTTGGGGGGGCTATAGCAATTCTTAGGGG
>NW_021758918.1:0-904 GCF_005508785.2 Acyrthosiphon pisum
TGTCCGTAAACAGCTCAAAAAGAGTCAAATTATTTTAAAAATTTTATCGTATATATAAAATGCTAATATAAACATTCAGTGAAATTTTCAAGTTTCTACAGTCACTCGTTTTTTAATTACAACAAAATAAGAAAATCGTTACGTAAGAAATCGAGTGAATATCAAATGTTGTAAAAATATGAATTTCAAACGCCCATAAAAATTTAATTTGAGTTTCTTATAGACATTTTTTTTTTGGTAAAGGTAGATTATCCTATAAAGAATCTTGTATTACATTTTAAAATCTTAGATTTAAAAAGAAAAATTTTTATGAATTTATAACTCGAAATAATTTGCAAATTTTCGTGATTTTTCCATATTTTGTCATTTTTTGAACTTTAAATGCTTAAAAAAAAAAACTGTGACTAACGATTTTTAATATTTTTCATCTGCCTTTGAAACAATATACTAGGAGCCTTCTATTAAATTTTCAAGCTTTTTTATCCAACAAATAAAATTTTATTGATATTTTTAGAAAAAAAACTAAAAAAAAATGGAAAATAAAAATGTCCGTAAAGAGCTCAAAATACATCAAAATATTTTGAAAATGTTATGGTGTATAGAAGATGCTAAGATAAACAATCAGTCAAAATTTCATGTATCTACGGTAATTTTTTTTAAAGTTACACCAAAAACCAAATTCAATTTTGTGAAAAATCGATTTTGCGTAAAAATTCCCGTTTTTCCTTAATTTTTCTTTTGTTTGTCCCGGCGCTTTTGAAAACCACTGGGAAATTTAAATTTTGACCTTCCCAATGCACCAACGATATTCACTTTCCCATCGAACGAGATACTGAAGTCGAAAATCGAAGCATTATTTCGACTACTTATCGTGTACACAGACACAAAAAAAAAAAAAAAAATA
>NW_021758919.1:0-785 GCF_005508785.2 Acyrthosiphon pisum
GATACTTTGTAGTTTATTTAAATGTTCTCCAGTAAATTTGTCTAAGTCCAAATGACCAGATACTACACAGAGTGACGTGAAGGTGCTTGTTGTGCTCTGGAGTAGACACGTCTGCATACAGGCTGTTTCAGGCTCCCTTTTATATTCAGGTCCCTGCTCCCCCTGCCTATCGATACGCTAGCTATCTCTTCTCTAACTGATGTGGTCCGTGTGATCATCAACTCAGCCCACGCACTTGCGATATTCCTAATCTAATCTGAGTATTCACCATAATGTTCTGACAGCTAATTTATTATCTGTGTTGTCGTGCAGAGACTCATCTCTTTTGCGAATTTACTAAATTCTTATCAGTTACCACATCCTGGTCTATAGTTTCGTACATATACCTACATATATACGTATATCTACTCGTGACTTTGGCAAACCCCATATCCTGTCAACTGATACGTGTTTTGTGTTTTAATATGGATCGCGATTAAGCACTCGGTTATTTTGACTACATGATTAACCCTTTAACTTTCTATTGTATTTGCATATTTGCAATTTGACTTTTGCCAAATTGTTTAAGGAGGTCGTTTACCTACTTGTTTATTCCTAATTTTAACTATTCATATATAATGATATTTATGTGTTGTTAGTAAACGGTTACTATCCGTTACAATATAAATTTCATACATTAATGAAAACTCAATCGGTATTTTATATATTAACTAGTAAAACCGTGTAATTTATATATTAACGAACATATTTAGGAATTTTATAGAATAACTAGTTTATTTAATAAA
>NW_021758920.1:0-1099 GCF_005508785.2 Acyrthosiphon pisum
CCATTAAAACATTTTGCATTGTCAGTTGTTATTGTTACTGGGAATGCCAAAACGTGCAATTAACTCAGACAGTTTTGTTATGACCGTTTGTGCTGTCATCGAATTTACTTGAAAAACTTCTAGCCACTTTGTGGTTGCATCGACAATAATTAGGAATGTTTTGTTTTTGTACGGACCTAAGAAATCGCAATGCACTCTCGTCCATTGTCTTTGTGGCCATTTCCACGGAGTTAGTACTGACTTAGGAGGATTAGGTCTCGCATTTATGCATTCATTGCAGTTTCGGGCCATATCCTCAATTTCTTTATCTATACTAGGCCACCAGAAATACGAACGCGCAATGCTTTTCATACTCGACATGCCAATATGACAAGAATGCAGTTCAGTTAGAATTGACTTACGGAATTTGGTTGGTATGATTACTCTATAGCCCCAAAATAAACAATCTTGTTCAGCAGTAATTTCTATTTTGCGTGTATTATACGAGTTTAATTCGGAATTTATTGAAAAGTCATTACTCCATGAACCTGTTTTTGTAGCGTGTAATACTCTAGAGGTAATTGGATCTCTTTTCGTTTCCATTTTAATTTTGTGCCAATCTAGCGGAAATGGTGACTGTTCGTGAATAAAATTGATGTGAGCGTCATCATATTCATTAATATTATTGTTGCATTGGTTTGTTTTAATGCGTGATAAAAAGTCAGCAGTATTTCCTTCTGATTTAATATACTTAATTTCAAAATCGAATGAAGAAAGAACGTATGCCCAACGTTGTAAGCGATTTGCCGCATAAATTGGTATTCCTTTTTTTTCTCCAAATATGTGGATTAACGGTTTGTGATCAGTAACTAATGTAAATTTTCTACCGTATAAATAATCGTAAAATTTTTGAACACCAAAAATTATGGCTAGACCTTCTTTTTCGATTTGTGGAAATTTGCATTCACTGTTTGACAATACTCGTGATGCATATGCAATTGGTCTTTCTGAGTGGTCAGGGATAAGTGTGCGATATGATTGCACCTAGTGCGTATGATGAAGATCGACCGTGAGTTTTATGGGAAGTTTTTGGTCATAATGTGCTAACACAGACTTGAGA
>NW_021758921.1:0-3082 GCF_005508785.2 Acyrthosiphon pisum
AAAAATTAAAAACAAAAATAAATTATTTATTTACTCAAGTATTTAATTATACCTTATTTTTAATATTTATATTATAATTTTCAAACATTAAAAATAATATTTTTTGATTAATACCTTAATAATATTATATAGGTACTATAATATATCTCCGAAATAAAATATTACGTTTCCTAATAATATTTTAACGTTATGTAAATAATAATAATTATTAATAGAAGTAGATTTAAAAAGTTTTACTTAATATAGGCAGATATGATATTTAAAATATTATAAAATAAAAATACATCAAATAAAATAAATAATTATTAAACAAATAGTTAATGAATGTAGATACCTAATCAGTAATCTTTTAAAAGAACAAGAACTATTAACATATGTTATTTCACATCGTGATATAAAACAAAACAATATTATTGTTAATTTTTAAATATTATTTATTATATATTATTTGTTTTAATGAAAAGTATACTTATATTATATAAGCATAATAATATACAGTGGATTCCGCTTAATGTGGGCAAACAGGGGTGGTCCCAACATGTCCACATTAAGTGATTGCCCATAAAAACTGAAATTAGTTTTAAAAAAAAATTTAATAAAAAAGTTATTATTTGTATTAAGCATCGAGGTTTTAAGAGGACGTCGCGACGTCCTCTTAAGATTTGAATGGTAATGATTTTTATTACTTTCGATAAACACCATCTCATAAATACCACAAAACCCGATTAAATTAGTAGTTTTTAAATACTTAAGTATGTGTATATTCTAACACTATGATAAAATAAAATTTCCCACATAAACCGAATCGAGTGCCCATATTACGCAGTTTTATTTAACCTTGTATACATTTGTATTGGGACCAGACATGTTTGCCCAAAATAAGCGGATGCCCATATTAACCGGTGGCCATATTAAGCGGAATCCACTGTATTTGTAATTAAATATTAATATTTAATACCTAATATAATCATAACACTAATTACGTTTTAAAAATGTCATGTGGTTGTCAGTAATAATATTGTAGTCTGAGAGTTATTTTTCCTAAGGTCGGGGATTTTTTTTTAGGGGATTTTTATTCCGCTATTACTTATCTCTATGTTATAGTTCAGTGCATAGGTATACCTACTGTAAAATTATGTGTAATAATCTTACCAAATACAAGCCTCCGCTGGGAGGCCTCTACATTCCGTCCGGTCTGCCTTTTTATTTTTATTTTTATTTTTTTCTATTTAATAATATTATTGTCATCAATTGTTCTTATTGTTCATATTTTATAACATATTGAATAAAAAATCACATAAATCAAAAAAACAAAAAAAATACAAAATACAAAATAATTTATATCATACCGACATAAATTGTTTCATGAAAACTAATACAAGCATACAGCTTATGATATTTACCATTTTTATCGTAGGCAATATAAAAAATAAAAGTTTAAATAAAAATTTTAAAAATTAAATAATTACATTTTTTTTCCAAAAAAAAAAAAAAATAAGAAATACAGTTTAATTTTTAAAGATTTGTTAATATTTCAAGAAAGAATTGAATAATTTATTTTGAGGGGACTATTACAAGTTTTGGGAGCTAAGCCCCTGCGCCCCCCCCCCTAGTTGCGCTTATGGTGTACTGTATAATAATTTAACTATTTTAAACATTTAATAAATTATTCTATACGTTGCTAAGTCGTGTTCGATTGTGTTAGTTTATGAACGCAGGTCATAAGTTTCTAGGACCTGTAAAATATAACTTAGAAAATTTTATTTATATCAGTCTAACAACCCGGTTCTCCTTAACTGTAAACTGGGTAGGATTAGAATATCGAGAGCCACTTGGTTCATATAACCATGGAGGTGCGTGTTGCACTATTTATAGGCATAAGAATATTTTTATTAGTTTTTCTTTTAATTATTGTCGATAAAAAATTACCCAGCCTATAAAAATATTTAAAATTTTAAAACAAGGTTCGTCATAAGTTGTTGTTAATGGAAATTATAAAAAAAGTTGTGCGTAAATTCACAGTAATTTTTTATGAGCGTTTGAAGTTAGAATTTTGACGGAATTCGATAAAATCTCGAAAATGTGCAATGTTTTTATAGCTAAGGATTGAAAATTTAAAACAAAGTATCTTATGAGTAGTTTGTACTGTCACCAAAAATCTAAAATAATATTAAACACTGTTTATTTACTGCTATTTTAAGTTTAAATTTTGACGAAATTAAATATTTAAACGAAGAATAATGATTTTATAGTTATTTTGTTGTAATTTAAAATATAAATATAATATAGCCACATAGGCTGACAGGCTATCTTCGCTCAGAATCTTTATTTGTATGCAAATTTATCACCATCCATTGCAGTGACCCACTTGTAGCCCACTGTTTGTAATCCACTTACTTTTTAAAATATTTTTTTTTTTTGTATCCATGTTCGCATGTTACACAATATAAAAAAATGTTTCAACCTTAAACATTGAGTGTAGTTTCTAGTAGAAAGTTGGATCTAGTTTGTACTTTTGAGAGGTCAAAACTAAAAAGGGACAAATTGTAGGTATACCTACTTGAATAGGAAAAAACGGAATTTTGTATAATTTAATGCAAGGTTCTTCGAAAGTTGTCCTCAAAGCAATAAATAATATCAAAAATCCATTCATAATATTTTTTTTTAAACATTGAAAGTTCAAAGTTTTGCAAAATTTTTCAAAATCACGAACATTTGCAAATTATTTCGTAATTTTAAATTGACCTTAAGTGATAACATTTTTAATTATAAATCGTTTAATATCTTATATAATTATGTGTCACATTATATGTTTTTTGTTGATTAGTATAAAATATATATAATAAGTGCATCCAAATGTTTTTCTTCGTAGTATTATTATAGCCGATATATCGTTATAATATGAATACTGAAATGGTTTTTTACGGTATAATAATTATTACTCGTTATATCTATATCTCGTATATCACTATAAAACCAAAATTTATAGTGAGGAATGTTGCATTCATTTTTTTATTAAAAACAGAATTATTTAGCTAAACAACTTTTTGTTTTACAGATACGAGCATAAATTAATCTAGGT
>NW_021758922.1:0-608 GCF_005508785.2 Acyrthosiphon pisum
TTACGGCAAAGAATCTGTATACAAGTTAGTATTTAAATTTAGTTATGCTTTATTTATTTTTAATCTGGAAGGAGTAGCATCAGCGTTTTCCTTTATATTTCTGGTTTAACTTGTACAATTAGAATATTCAAAGTATTAAAAGGACGTTATATCGACATTTGTTGTCTCCGTCTTACAAGTGCGTAACATACCAAATTGTACGCTCATCAGATCACGTTTAGCTGCGTTAGTTTAAAAATTAGAGTGAATTGTCCACTTATAAAATCTAAAGGTAAGATTATTATCTAGGCAACCAGGTTTTTTATTATATTTGAATTTTAAAGCAAGTTATGAGTGTTTTAAAATTGTAAATTGTATGCACATATTAAAATACGCAAACTCGCTTTAAAATTAAAATGTAATAAAAAGCCTATTTGTCTATGAAATTGCTGGATAATAATCTTATTTTTTAAATTTATAGGATTTTATACTAACGGAGCTAAACGTGCTCTGAAGTGTATAAAATTTGGTATGTTACGCTTGTAAGACGGAGACAACAAATATCTGTGTAACATCCTCTTAAAACAATTAACTTACATTCTTTTCATACTGTTTTTTATTTACAAATA
>NW_021758923.1:3100-4145 GCF_005508785.2 Acyrthosiphon pisum
GGAGCCCCGGTACCCGGGTATTCGATAGTCACGCGGGCGCGTCGACGACCGACGGGCAGAGTGCCGGTCAGACGACGGCGGCTTCCCCGGAGCGGATTCGGGTGCCACTGTGCCGTGCATGGACTTAGGATAAATTGGTCGGCGTTCGACGCGCGGTGTTCGAGGTGAAAAAAAAAAATGATTTCGGCAGCGGACGGTACACCGCGGGCGGTCGTCGGTGGCGTGCGCCGAACACGTTACGGG
Organism: Acyrthosiphon pisum; assembly: GCF_005508785.2. NCBI lineage: Eukaryota > Metazoa > Arthropoda > Insecta > Hemiptera > Aphididae > Acyrthosiphon > Acyrthosiphon pisum. The sequence goes on from NW_021758923.1 coordinate 3,344, forward strand.
GTCTCGGAGCCCCGGTACCCGGGTATTCGATAGTCACGCGGGCGCGTCGACGACCGACGGGCAGAGTGCCCGGTCGGACGGCGGCGGCTTCCCCGGAGCGGATTCGGGTGCCACTGTGCCGTGCATGGACTTAGGATAAATTGGTCGGCGTTCGACGGGCGGTGTTCGAGGTGAAAAAAAAAAATGATTTCGGCAGCGGACGGTACACCGCGGGCGGTCGTCGGTGGCGTGCGCCGAACACGTTACGGGGTCTCGGAGCCCCGGTACCGGGTATTCGATAGTCACGCGGGCGCGTCGACGACCGACGGGCAGAGTGCCGGTCGGACGGCGGCGGCTTCCCCGGAGCGGATTCGGGTGCCACTGTGCCGTGCATGGACTTAGGATAAATTGGTCGGCGTTCGACGGGCGGTGTTCGAGGTGAAAAAAAAAAATGATTTCGGCAGCGGACGGTACACCGCGGGCGGTCGTCGGTGGCGTGCGCCGAACACGTTACGGGGTCTCGGAGCCCCGGTACCGGGTATTCGATAGTCACGCGGGCGCGTCGACGACCGACGGGCAGAGTGCCGGTCGGACGGCGGCGGCTTCCCCGGAGCGGATTCGGGTGCCACTGTGCCGTGCATGGACTTAGGATAAATTGGTCGGCGTTCGAAGGGCGGTGTTCGAGGTGAAAAAAAAAATGATTGCGGCAGCGGACGGTATACCGCGGGCGGTCGTCGGTGGCGTGCGCCGAACACGTTACGGGGTCTCGGAGCCCCGGTACCGGGTATTCGATAGTCACGCGGGCGCGTCGACGACCGACGGG
>NW_021758924.1:0-1022 GCF_005508785.2 Acyrthosiphon pisum
CGAATTCACGATTAAAACAGTATTGTGTGAATGCACATTTCAGTGTTTCAGCTTTTGTCAATATGCAGCAATGATATTATTATAGAAAATTATACTATCTTAGGGATTACGGTTGGGTACGAAATCTTCTATTTATAGCTTTGGTTATTACTTGATTTTTACTAATATATTTATTTAATCTGCGGGCTACGCTGAATTGAATAAATTCGGAATGACAAATATTATTAAGAGTATGCTACACACGCATGTGTGGTCTCCGTTTTACAAATGTAAAACATAGTAAAAATGGTTTTGCGTGGATAAGAACCACTATGGCTAAACTAAACTGTTCATGTTATGCAACCAAATGTTCCTACTAGGAAGAAGAGAACATAGACTGTGCAACATACTTATTAATTTTTCGATATCACAAATACGAAAAAAGTTCTCATAGTTTAAAAATAAAAGTAGTACAGTAAAATGGGGTAACTTTGATAATTTTTTACTGTTTTATGACAATTTTATTTTTTATTATATGGATAACTTCTGTAGTGTTAACGATAAAACTCTCAAAATTAAATATTAGTTACAACTAGTTCAATATTTTAACGTTTTAATTTTTAAAATTCTAAAATTATCTTTTGAGATATCAATATTTTTTAATATGCTATCAAAGTAACACAACGAGCAATTTCGATACCTATATTTCTTAATGTGATATCAAAGTAACCCCATTTTATGAAAAAAAAATTTAATTATCATGGTACTCTGGTGAATAAAAATATATGGGTATCAAAGTAACCCCGCGAAATCAAAGTTAGGTACCCCATTCTAATTAAAAATTTAAAGCTAATGTAATGCAGTTAGTTATAGTATTAGGATTAACGGGGGTGTGGGTGACAAAGCCCCCCATGGACATGTGTAACATAAACTATTCCAGCACCCCCTAAATTCACACCCAATGTGCGCCTATGGGTACACTGTGCGTTATACTTACCAGTGTTTTTCAAACCAGCGGGGCGGATATCTTTATTCATATATAA
>NW_021758925.1:0-964 GCF_005508785.2 Acyrthosiphon pisum
TATACCTAACCTAGACTCGATGAGTTTTATGACTGGTTGGTTATCATAAAAATCAATATTATGCTCATTGATTCCTTCGTTTCGGTATTCTTCTTTTGCCAGTTTGAATACATGCTAATAAGACACATAGTTTATTTGTCAAAATAAATAAATAGAAAATTATTATTCTGATAAAACTCACTAAATTAAATTGCTGTTGAAGTTTTTCGTTGGCGTAATTAATACAAAATTGTTCAAAGCTATTTAGTTTCATCATCTCAAAACCATAAATGTCTAAGATACCAATTTTTGGACAATTTGTCCAAAGTTCAAATTATATAAATAGGTATTAAATAATAATGATTGGTTATGGTAAAATTAGTTATTCTTATTAAACTAACCGAGGGCGAAGTATCACACATTGTACTATTCATTATTGATATTAGCCATTGACTTAATGAAGCATAAATGTGTTTGGCTAAAGAATCACGGGTTCTACTTGCCTGAAAACAAATTTCATGAAATGTAAATGGTGCCCTGATATCTTAGATGTTTAATATTATTAAATTTAAGTATTAAAAAGTAAATAATGTGTTTAATGAATGATTTCTTTCCTCAAAAAAAATATATACTCATTTATTTAAGTAACAAGCCGTATCACAAATTTTTATTGTGTTAAGGTACCTTAGGTATAGGTTGTTATTCGTCTAGAAAAAAAAAAATGTTGTTCTCACCTCAACCGCAGTCATTGGTTTTTCAAAAGTTTCATTTAAGCTGACAATTCTACGATAACATAGCCATTTTTGAAGTTCTCCTTTATTGATGTCCAATAAAGTTGAAATTATTTTTAAACTTGGATCATTTGGACTAAATTAAGAAAGTAATCAAATTGTATTATCAATACCTACATCACCCAAATCTAAATGCAGCAAGTAAAAACTAACCGATATAGAACATGAATCACTATCTCCAAAATTATGTTCGG
>NW_021758926.1:0-857 GCF_005508785.2 Acyrthosiphon pisum
AATGACAAGTGACGTGTTAGTAACATGTCATTCATATAATTTTGTTTACAATTACAACTGAAAATCACTTTATCCCGCCCACCAAATCGACATGTCATTTCATGTTTAAATATTGTTGTTGCTTGTCGCTCAAAAAATAGCGCGTGCACTACTTTTTGTCATTTGTCACATGGAAATGCATAATTTCCAAATTGCACTCGACGGAGTGACGATGTACAGTATACAAAGTTTTTAAGTAAACAAGTTTACAATTATACAAGATTTATTTAAAGAAGTTATTTTTTCTTAGTACAAAATACAGTATTTATTATACAGTAAGTATACCTACTTATTAATACACATTAAAAAAATATACTATGCATACAACCTACTAAGTTATGCAATTTTGTCTTTAATATTATTACTTAATTAATATTTTAATTTTTAACAGTTCCATTATGAAGGACGATCCTGATTTCAACATAAAATTCGTTGAATTCATTGAAAATCATAAATGTATTTATGATTATAATACAAAAGAATACTCATGTAGATTTGCGCAAGATAAAGCTTGGGAAAATATTGGAAAACAAATTGGAGCCACCGGTAAGTAATTTGTTTAACTACTAAATTATTAAAAACAATAGATATTATTATACATTAGATATTATTATACAAGAATTATATTGTAGATTTAATTTATGTATTTTTACAATACGTTTTGTAATGAATTATAATTATTCATAATTGACTTAACAATATTTTATATTACCCACATATAAAATTAAATAATTAAATAGCATAATTGTTTTGCCAAGGCAGTGATGCATATGGGTTTAAAAAATAAACCAAATAACACCAACTGACAGTAGAACCGG
>NW_021758927.1:0-1030 GCF_005508785.2 Acyrthosiphon pisum
ACTTAAAAACAAAAGTCAAAACTAGGTACAAAATAATATTTTACAGGAAATGTGTAATATTGAGTACCTATGCAAATAAAATAAGATAATTTTATTTTTCATCGAGATAAGTAATAACTAATAAGTAATAACATTGATTTAAAAATTAAAAAGGACAAAATATGAAATAGGTACGTAGTGCCGTGGAAATACCCGTCTGCAATTGTCAGCAGAAGTGTACACGCCTTAGTTCATCATAGATTAATGTACTCTCCGATTAGTGACATAATAAAGTATGGTAAATGACATCGTTTTCTTGCATATTTAATATATTATGTAGATAGTTATTTGAAACTCTATGTTAAAAATGGCACTATTAATTGTAATTCAGTGTTATGTAATTTTAAATTAAAAACTACCTATATATTTTTACAAATAGGAACTGCATAAAATTATGTACTACATAAAATGTTACTTAGGTATTACTACTGATTTAATTGTTTTCAGATTATTTATTAAATTACATGTTCGTAGGTTTATAAAAGTCTTTATATTATTTAAAAAATGCCTTTTTATAAACTGAAAATTTTTATAAATATCACCATGGCCACTAGATAAATGGAATATAATTTGTTATATATACTATCCTATTGATATGTAGCCCAAGTCAGATTTAACATTATGTTTTACATATTATATTAAAATAATCTAAAAGGAAATTTATATTCTATTTGGTTAGGTAGTTTTTTTCAATAAACTGTTTTTTTATCTAATTTATTTTTATAGTTCAAGATATCAAATAAATAAACGGGTTCTTATTATTTTGGAAATTTATAAAATTTAGAATGTAGAATGTAGATTTTTAGTATATACATTTAATTCATAAGTTATAATCCGTGATAAAGTAAATTTCTTTATCATGTTATAATCATCATATTAAAATTGTCAGTACATAATCACATTTTTGTTTCATTGTATTTTTCCGTATCTAAAACATATTAAGTTTTGATTGTAACAAATATTAAAATGAAAAATGTATGATATTGATATG
>NW_021758928.1:0-2000 GCF_005508785.2 Acyrthosiphon pisum
TTAGATTATTATTTTTGTTGAGGATCATGACGTATACCTAACACCTCAACAGAACACTTTTATTTTTACTTAACTATTTAACGTGTAACTGTTAATTACTACTACTTATGGACTGTGATTATGTACCTATTTATTTAAACCCATTCATTGATTATGGCTCGACATAGAGTCAGACTTTAAACGTTAAACTATATATACTATTATATATATGTGTACATGTCTCTCTACACAACACTTTTATTTCACTTATTAGTTTTCCCTTTTGTCATTTGACTTAACTGTTTAATTGTATAACTTTGATCACTGCTTAAGAACTATTCTTTTGCTATGACTAAACATAATATTTTAAACTGCGCTCCTATTGTTTTAACTAATATCTGTTTGACAAAAATGCTTACAATATAGTTTATTAAACAATTGACATTAAATATACAACTGTACTTTTTGATTTAATTATTACTTTATTACATTAGTACTTGAGTAACTCAAGGCCCTGTGCTTTAACAACAGTTTATTATATTTCGAGCACTTTTCGCTGTAGGCGGATTGTCCGTTCGGGAATCGACTTTCTCCCGAGATGACAGATAGCTAGACACTCAAACTCAGAATTAGAATTTCCGATTTCAACACACATACGAGAACCGGACATACACGCCCGGGGCATGGTCTGCGATCCGACGTAGTCGGATTGCCTACCTGACTAGCTACTTGCATACGAGCGACTCACACTCCCACTGCATCCGATCCGCCGCAAGCGGATTGTCCGTTTGGGAATCGACTTTCACCCGAGGTGACTGAAAGCTAGACACTCAAACTCAGAATCCGAATTTCCGATTTCAACACACACACTCCAGAACCCGACATACACGCCCGGGGCGTCGTCTGCGATCCTCGGATTGCCTACCTGGCTGGCTGTGTCGTACGATCGACTTGAATCGCCTGACTTACGACTAGACACTTTTCCAAGTTCAAAAATTACCGCTTAACCAGTGCTGCCAACACGACAAAACACAATACCCGACGATTCCGCCTTCCCGCCGCAGGCTGGATCAAAAAACCCAGCCCGAGGCGAAACGACAAAGATGCACCACCGCCCACACGGTCTTTCCGCTGCGGGCGGGATGACAAACGCCGGAATCTAGTAATAATTATAAAATGTGATTGTAATAAAATATAACTATAATTACTCTTGATTATTTTAATTTATAATGACCATATGGTAGTGTACAAATACCACCTTTTAATATAACACGTTTATCATCATTTGCACTCAATACAATTTTTCTCATTGTTTTTGAATATACATTATGTTTGGTTGACTGTATCGAGTTAATATCACAGTATGCATTAATTTTACTAGATTTATCATTTAATGTATCCTTATGTTTAGAATTTTGTATACTGAACTTTGATAAAATATCTAAATAATGATTGACTGTCATATACTTGTCTCTAACATACTTTTTTACACCTTTTGCCTTTTTGTATTCAATACCACCTTCCGTATAAGCGTATAATTTAGGTCTTAGTGTTACAAATTCGGTCATAATCTTACTTTTAAGTTCATCTTTAAACAGCCCCGGGATGTATTTACGTTTATCACTGTAACAAATGTGATCAATTGGAAAATTAGAAGTATCAAAGTGATTCAACAAATCAAATTTTAAATCATCAAAAAAATTATTTGTTTTAATACGATATATTAATGAATCAGTGTCGGTATATAATAGTGATATATTTTTCCCGTATTTATTTTTCATTACATTATAATGGAATTTATAAATATATGTTTTCGAAATATCCAAAATAGAAAATCCAACATATATTGGTTTATCAAATTTAATTTTTTCTTTTTGAAAATGTAAGGACATAAGCTTTCGATTGGAATATATAGTTCTATCAATGAAATTAGTTTTCTCATTAGTCTATGAGCTTTTCGATCATTGGATACTAACTTAATATCTAACCTTTTACGTGGATTCTCCATACATTTTCCATAA
>NW_021758929.1:0-1799 GCF_005508785.2 Acyrthosiphon pisum
ACTCGCTATCTCCTTCTCTTTCTGTCTAAGCCCGTATACGCATAACGTACAATAATAATAATAACAAAAATAATATGCATCTATATCTATATGTGATCGCCGCCGCAGTCGGAAGTGTGCGGTCGACTAATCACGCACGGTAATCCAATTATTATGAAATGCACAGAGGTTTCAGTTCCACCACACACACCGACATACACTCACATTTACACACATGACATACTGTAACCGATTACACACCGCCATGTCGAAATGTGCAACTAGACTTTTTCGATATTATCTGACTGACGCGACGAGGGTTCTCATAAAATTAATATTACGGTAAAACGACAATGTTAAAATTTAAAATAATATTATGATTATAGCTACATCGTCTGACGAGACAATTGGACGATATTGGTGATCTGAATACATTCCAAAGTGCACAGCGGCCGGTGGACGATGGTTATATATTATTATATAAAATATATGTACATTTTATTATTGGCGAAAGGATTCTCGGGACTTGCGCATAAATCAACGGAGGGCTAGAAATCTATAAATCCTGCGAATTCGTCCCCATCGAAATATTATATGTTATTTATACGCTTTTCCGAGGCGGGTGCTTTCCAAAATAATATTTTAATATCTCGGCAGCTCCGCGTCAGGGTGGTGGCCTGCTGAGCCGTCTCGGAGACTCGTCGATACGGGCCCCGTCTTATCGATTGGTTCGTATGCGTGTGGGGCGGCGGTGGCGGAGATGGTGTTTACATCACTATAGGGATCGGCTTTTGGCCAGAAAAATAATAATTCGTTTTATACATTTTTTACCCTTCGGGCGGGCGAGTGTCGTCGTCATTTTTTAAGTCTCTACGCGCGAAAAAGAAAGAGAAAAAAATGAGGAAAAATAATCAAACTTGTCCCTTTTATCGAGAGGGAAAAAACCACCCTTCTCGTCGCGCTTATATATATATATACGGATCATAACACCCCAAGCGGAGAGGTTTCCTCGATAGACAAAAAAAAGAACATAATATACACACCTATTCACGTGTATAATATTACACGATATAAATATTATTATTATTAAGTTTTTTATACGAGTGCTTTGAAATGTACCTACCACAAGCCACAACTATAGCATTCGCTGCAGCGAATTTACGTCATATTGTAAACTCGCCGCCGACGTCTGAATTACAAGCAAACCAAAAACCATAATATTATAAGGAACAAAAATGTAAAACTCATTAACCACTTTGCAAGATGACGATATTGGACTACGAGCGCGGTCGCCGCACAAAAGCAGCGAGCAATAAAATCTTCACTGCAGACGTACTTTCCGGACGATTTTACGACGGGAAAAACGCATAAAATCCGAAACCTTCGACGTTAGACGGCCGTGCGGTGTGGATAGTCCGCGTATGCTATAATTTATATTATAACATTACAATAATATATTGTAATTATTTAATGATATTATTGAACGACGACGGCCATAACAATATTTTAATCTCGGCGGATATCAATGTTGCAGATATTGTCGGATTTCCGATTGGCAGAAATTCTTTGGGCCGTTGCGGTGCATACAATATCGTAATACAATAAAATTATATTATATTATATCGACCAATTTTATTTTTTTAACGCGCTGATAAAAATCGATTCGCTACGACCGCGTGCACAGCTCTCTCGTCCGTCGCCGTTCCGATGCAATTTTATAATAACGATAATAATATTGTACGTCAAGTAATTATAACCACGTTTAACGACTTCCGTTCGATATTTCCCTATATACATTTTTTTATAATATTCTGCACACA
>NW_021758930.1:0-1531 GCF_005508785.2 Acyrthosiphon pisum
AAAATACGGTAAATACCATGGCTTAAATATATTTAATAAATAGGTCTGATCGCAACTTTGTGATACGCAGGTGTCATGGCCACCCCCACCACTGGCAGTGCATATTATCACTTCAATTTATTTGCTAATAACCAGTGTTGGGTAGTAACGTAACGCAAATTACAAATTACTGTAACGCAATTACTTTTTCAGTAACCCAGCAGTAATTTCATTACATTTTACTTACAGTAACGCAATTGTAACGCAATTACTTTTTAAAAGTAATTTCTATGAAGTAACGCACTAATGCGTTATTTTCCACGTTACTTATTAAAATAATAGTTTTGAATGTAGTACAAAAATAAGCTAATAAGATATTCCAGAAAAATTAAAAATCAATTTTATTTACTTTTGATTCCGATAATAGTTAACAATATTATTAAACATTCCAGGAATTAATGTTATTACTTTCATTATCAGAAAGAAAAGAGTTCGGCTTAAAAATAAAATTTAATTAAAACGAATTATGATTTACGACTTATGAGTAAGCCACCTATCGGCTATCAAAATAACCTATATGGCTGTATGGCTATAGGTACGAATTTAAAACTGATATACCTACCTACCGGTTACCTCGATGTTAATACCTTACCAGACTGCAGTCACTATTTCCAATTAATACTATATACTATATAGACATGTAGTATAAATATTATACATATTATATTAATACGATTTACAAATATCATAGGAATACCATACGATTACCAATATTACACTGTATCACTTAGTTTCACTTGTTTATTAGAAAATAACTTTCCTTATTGTTGTATTTAGTATTAGAGACATGTGTAGTTTGAGTTTAAATGTTTACAATTAAATTTAACTATATAGGTACCTATTTTACCTAGCCATATAATAAATAATAATTAATAGGTGAGATGAATGATAATTGTACATTTACATATTATTTTAAATGTTGTACACTAGATATCACTAGATAGTAGGTCTAAAATATATTGTAAAATATATCATATTATGAATTGAATATGGTTAAAAAAAAAATGATAACTGTTATCAGAGATTAAAAAAAAAAGTAACGTTATTTGTAACGCACTACCGCGCACTACTTAATTTATGAAAAAGTAACGTAACGTGATAAAAATAATTTTAGGTAACGCAAGTGTAATTTAAATAAAAATATGTGAAGTAACGAGTAACATAATTCCATTACTTTTTAAAAGTAATTTACCCAACACTGGTTATTATTGGTAAGTACATTTTAAATGCTAGATACCTATTGTTGTCATCAACTAACAATAAATTATGTATGTTCAAGTGTTGTTCTTCATATTGTTCATTAGTAATGAATCATTACTAATTCATTATTAATTTAACTATTGAAGAATTTATTCATGTACCTATCATTGCTAGTTGTATGTCTAAAAATTTAAAAGTATACAATGACTAATTGAGTTAGTTAAGCGCGTGACATTTAATAAATATAAAAAGTAGTATAACGAGAGAATACATAACCACACTAGTGTTATTG
>NW_021758931.1:0-1091 GCF_005508785.2 Acyrthosiphon pisum
TTATGGTGTATAGGAAATGCTAATATAAACATTCAGTAAAATTTTCATGTATCTACAGTTATTCGTTTTTGAATTACAACAAAATAAGAAAATCGTTACATGAGAAATCTAGTGAATATCCAATGTTGTAAAAATTTGAATTTCAAACGATCATAAAAATTTAATTTGACTTTCTTATAGATATGTTTTGTTTGATAAAGGTAGATAATCTTATAAGGAATCTTGTATTACATTTTCATATCTTAGATTTAAAAAGAAAAATTTTTATGAATTTCTAACTCGAAATAATTTGCAAATTTTCGTGATTTTTCCATATTTTGTCATTTTTTGAACTTTAAATGCTTATAAAAAAAAACTGTGACTAACGATTTTTAATATTTTTCATCTGCCTTTGAAACAATATACTAGGAGCCTTCTATTAAATTTTCAAGCTTTTTTATCCAACAAATAAAATTTTATTGATATTTTTAGAAAAAAAACTAAAAAAAAATGGAAAATGAAAATGTCCATAAAGAGCTCAAAATAAATCAAAATATTTTGAAAATGTTATGGTGTATAGAAAATGCTAAGATAAACATTCAGTCAAAATTTCATATATCTATGGTCATTTTTTTTAAAGTTACACCAAAAACCAAAATCGATTTTCTCAAAAACAGATTTTGCGTAAAAATTCCCGTTTTTCCTTAATTTTTCTTTTGTTTTTCACGGCGCTTTTGAAAACTATTGGAAAAATTTTACTTTTGACCCCCCAAAGTACCAACTAGATTCACTTTCCTATCAGAAAAGGTACTGTTGAAGAAAATCCAAGCACTTTTACTGTCCTAAAACGTGATGACAGACACAAAAAAAAAAAAAAAAATAAAAAAAATAAAAAAAAAAATAAAAAAAAAAATAAAAAAAAAACACACATCATTTTAAAATCAATACATTCATCGTTCCACTCAGAATCTAAAATACTTATTATCTGTAAATCTGTATACGATGTACAATGTATAATTTATTTTGTTATATTTATAGCTTTTGAGTTAACTTTGCAGCAGATTGTTCGTTGTACGTAGTTCCGTAGTCCATTGAGTTCCAACTTGGTCTTC
>NW_021758932.1:0-943 GCF_005508785.2 Acyrthosiphon pisum
AGTTTTATCTGTTGGGCCAAAAAGTGTATAAATTTAATACAAAGCTCCTGATATATTGTTACAATATCAGTTGAAAAATATTAAAAATACATAGGCACAATTTTTTTTTATAAGCATTTAAAGATCAAATTTTGACAAAATGTATCAAATTTTAATTTGAAAAATTATTTTGTAGTTAAAAATTTATAAAATGTTCAATTTTTGTATCTAAGAATTGAAAATTTAAAACAAGATTCCACGTAAGTAATTAATTCTGTTACCAAAAAATCTAAAAAATACATTTACGCAGTTTATTTTTATAGTCATTTTAAGTACAAATTTGGACGAAATTACATATTAAAAACCTAGGATAACTATTTTAGTTATTTTGTTGTGATTGTATAATATTATTCGTGGGTACTTGAAACTTCTAAAGTATACTATTATATATCTATGATAGTACCACGGTTTTTTGTTGATGTATAACGCGTTATAAGTACCTAATAGATATTATGATATGATTAATTTGGAATTTATTATAGGTACCTAATATAATATTATGTCTTATATCTAGACTAACATACCGTCTCCGCTCAGAATCGTTTTTCTTATACAATGATATTATATCATTGAATTCAAATTTAATACCATCCATTATACAGTGACCCACTTGTAACCTACTGTACAGCAAAGCGAAATCCACTTACCCACCTTTTTTATTATGTATTCTTGATTGTCAAAGATATTATTAAAAAGTACTTATTGAAAACTCTTTTGGTAATTTTATGTTTAACCTAACTCTTAACCGTATAAAACAACATCAAGGAACCATATACTTGATTTTGTGTGAGTATTTATTTAAATTACCGTTGCCTCATATCAAGCTGGGAAAAATCGGGAGAGGTGTTTGGAGTCTGGACCTTCTTAGCTAAGGTATTGCCTCCCCTGCCAAGAAGACCTGCGC
>NW_021758933.1:0-983 GCF_005508785.2 Acyrthosiphon pisum
TGATAATTCAACTATAAATACAAACGGAGTAAAGTACTAAAATTGTCCCGAGAAAAACAATTTTTCTATGTTGTAAATTTTTAAGACGGAGATAACACATGCGGGTGTGACGTCCTCCTAAATAAAGAAATTAAGAAAACTAATCATTCCGCGTTCGATATTTATTCACCAACATATATCGATGGTATACATTAATTTATAATCAATGATTACATAACTCAAATTTGTCTGCTGTAACACTGAAGGTATAAAATAAGTTTACATATAATATTAGGTAATAGGTATTAGGTATATTCAGGGGCGGATTGGCGAATTTTTTCGGCCCGGGAAGATGAATCAAACCGGCCCTGCACCGCAAATATAACCCCCCCCCACCCCCCCCCCCCCAAACCAATTGGTCATAATTTTACTCAAATTTCAAAATTTGTTTAGTTTCACCCTTAAATTAGTAAAATATATAATAGGTACCTATATAATTAATGCTATAACAGTTTTGGGTTAGTCAGATAAGGTTAACCTGTTCAGACTGTTCTAACTTGAACTTGAAGTTTAATCTTATTATATTTTAGTTTCTGCGTGGAGCGATGAATGTATTGAATTTACAAATGTGTTGTTTTTTTTTTTAATTAAAATTTTTAATTTTTATGTCTGTCATCACCTTTTAGGACAGTAAAAATACTTAGATTTTTTTAAACTAGAATCACTTTTCTGATAGGAAAGTTAATCTAGTTGGTACTTTGTGGTGTCAAAAGTAAGGATTTCCCAGGAGTTTTCAAAAGCGCCATGAAAAACAAAAGAAAAATTAAGAAAAACCCGAAATTTTTACGCAAAATCTGTTTTCGAGAAAATCGATTTTGGTTTTTGGTGCAAATCTAAAACAAATGACCGTAGGAACATGAAATTTTGACTGAATGTTTATATTATAGTAATTTCTATACGCCATAACAATTTTCCAAATATTTTGACTTAATTTAAGCTGTTAA
>NW_021758934.1:0-961 GCF_005508785.2 Acyrthosiphon pisum
ACGTTTGGCGCAATGAAAGTGAACCGTTTACGGTGCGGACGATGGCCTAGCGACCGAACCCACCGGCGTTCAAAGTCGCGCTGGTCCGCAGTCCGGGGGCGTCTCCGCCAAGTCGGCTTCGGCCGGCTGGGGGCGCACCCTTAGCGCACACGTTGGTACCCGAAAGATGGTGAACTATGCCTGGCCAGGATGAAGTCAGGGGAAACCCTGATGGAGGTCCGCAGCGATTCTGACGTGCAAATCGATCGTCTGAGCTGGGTATAGGGGCGAAAGACTAATCGAACCATCTAGTAGCTGGTTCCATCCGAAGTTTCCCTCAGGATAGCTGGCGCCGATGTGTCCCGCCCGTTCGCGGGCGTACGGACGCCGGTGGGACTCCGCGCTGTACGGCGCGGTAACAACACGCTCGTAACACGGAGGATGTCTCATACGGTAAAGCGAATGATTAGAGGACATTGGGGCCGAAACGACCTCAACCTATTCTCAAACTATAAATGAGTGAGATCGCCGGCTTTACCTGGTACACCGCGTGAACCGCGTGCGAAGCCGGCGACGGAACCCTAGGCGCTTAGTGGGCCATTTTTGGTAAGCAGAACTGGCGCTGCGGGATGAACCGAACGCCGAGTTAAGGCGCCGAAATCGACGCGTATTCAGAGACCATGAAAGGCGTTGGTTGCTGATGACAGCAGGACGGTGGCCATGGAAGTCGGAATCCGCTAAGGAGTGTGTAACAACTCACCTGCCGAAGCAACTAGCTCTGAAAATGGATGGCGCTGGAGCGTCGTGCCTATACTCGGGCCGTCGACGGCATAGTGGGGCCAGTCGTCGCTCGCGGCGGGCCGGTCCCGGCAAGCCTCGACGAGTAGATGGCGCGGCGGTGTGCGTCGAAGGGCAGGTCGCGAGACCGCCTGGAGCCGCCGTCGGTGCAGATCTTGGTGGTAGTAGCAATACTCGAGAGGGG
>NW_021758934.1:3761-4398 GCF_005508785.2 Acyrthosiphon pisum
CCGTGCATCAACGGTGAACGCGGAGATCCCGCGGGCAAACGGTGTGGGTTTTTCGGAATTGTTTGCAGACGACTTAAGTACCGGGGTGGGTGGAGTACTCGGCAGAGCAGTTACCACGATGCGATCTGTTAAGACTGCCCTTTGCCTCGGGGGTTCGTCGAGTCGGTTGGACAGGACCCCCAGTGACCGATGCGTGAACGAATCGTCCCTCCGGTTGCGTTCCGCGCGGCGGGCGCCTTTTTTTTTCAATTCCTAATCGCCGTACCACTACGCACCGACATAGGATTAATTTGAGACGATTTTTTTTAACGCGTCCTCCGGGCGTGGTTTTTTTTTCAACTCCGCATCGCCGTGCCACTACGCACGGTGATGGTAATTTTTTTTTAAAATTCGGCTGCCGTGCCACTACGCACGGTGATGGTAATTTTTTTTTAAAATTCGGCTGCCGTGCCACTACGCACGGTGATGGTAATTTTTTTTTTAAAATTCGGCTGCCGTACCACTACGCACGGTGATTGTCATTTTTTTTTAAAATTCGGCTACCGTGCCACTAACTACCCTTGGCATTGGTTTCGCTAGATAATTTGAGTCGTCTCGATCGTTTGCCCTTGGCATTGGTTTCGCTAGATAATTTCAG
>NW_021758935.1:0-2234 GCF_005508785.2 Acyrthosiphon pisum
TTTTTTTTATAAGTGCTTAAAGTTTAAATTTAGTACGAAATATGTCAAAATTGCGAAAATTTGCAAGTAATTTTGTGGTTGAAAAATCGTAAAATTTTTTTCTTTTATAACTAAGCTTTTAAAATTTGGTACAAGGTTCTCCATAAGTTTTTCTTTAAATATCTGTAAAAAAAACTCAACCGGACTAAGACAAAAAATTTTTAGGAGTGTTTGAAATTTAAATTTTTACAAAACCGCATTAAATAACGGTTTAGCCTCAAACGATTTTTGATATTTGTTATTATTCAAAAAGTATGAGTCGTACACACTTGAAAATTTTACCAGTTGTTTAAATTGACATTTTCTTTATATAGTTTTATTTTCAAAATATTTCACTAATTTTTAATCTATTTATAGGCAATTGAAATAATCGATTTTTTTTGATTTTTTTTTTATAAATGTTGATAAAAAAATATTAGCTGGGACAAAATACTTGAAAATTTAATAGAAGGGTCCACATATGTTGTTCTAACTCCCATTCAAAAATTATAAAAATACATAGGCACAATTTTTTTTTATAAGCATTTAAAGTTCAAATTTTGACTAAATACGTAAAAATTACGGCAATGTTCAAATAATCTTAAACAGAAATTCATAAAAGTTTTTCTTTTTAATTCTAAGATTTGGAAATTTAATACAAGGCTCCTATCATATTTTTACAATAGCAGTTGCAAAATAAAAGGAATACATTGTCACAATTTTTATTTATAAGCATTTAAAGTTCAAATTTATACGAAACATGTCAAAATTGCGAAAATTTGCAAGTAATTTAGTGGTTGAAAAATCGTAAAAATTTTTTCTTTTATAACTAAGTTTTTAAAATTTGGTACAAGGTTCTCCATAAGTTTTTCTTTAAAAATAATATATCCTAGACTGACAAATCATCTCCGTTCAGAATCGTTTTTCGTATACAATGATATAATATCATTGGATTCAAATTTAATTCCATCCATTACAGTAACCCACTTGTAACCTACTGTACAGCAGAGCGACATCCACGACTTACCCGCTTTTTTAAAATTGTATTTAGTTAATTAAATATTTAAGTTGGAAATTCTGAACTTTTTTGAATTTTAATTACAAAAATTAAAAATGTGGCTCGATCGTTCCCTTGTATATTATTACGGACAATGCGAATATTTTTTCAGAATGAAAATCGTGATAATGGTCGGCACGTATTGTTGGAATTAGAAACAGTAGTTTTTGACAAAAAAAGACGTGGTTGTGAGGGCCCTTAAGTGCATAATTATCAAATGATATTCACAAATGCGGATTATGCTCTTTCCCCGTGTAATATGACCAACGGGGTAAATGCAACAGTTGTTTATAAGTTAGTGCGACTCAGTGTCGGTCTGACTTATGATTGGGCCCCCGGCACAGTAATTTTCAATGGGCCCTTTACAAGAAAAAAAAGGTTTTTTAAGTTTATAATTTTTATAAGACAATAATCTTTTCAATTCTTCACTAGAAGATGCTAATTGATCAATTATTTCATCTTTTCAAATAAATTTGATTAAATTTTCTTCTACAAATAAGAAAATTAGTGGTTCAAGATGTTCTTGACTCATTTTTAACAACTCTGTTTCATTCCGAGGCCGACCCAAGGTGGTTTTACACAGCAAATCAGGGGATATTTTCGATTTTTTTGTCCGACCGTTATTCAATACTAAGTATTTTTTTTTTAAAAAAATGGGATTAACGAAAAAAATGTAGGGGATATTTAATAATTATTAATAATAAATAAGTTTTTCATCAATAAATTCAAAATGAAGTTTGTCCGGGCTTTTTTTTTACATTCTTACAGACACCCTAAAACAAAAATTTTGAAAAAAAAAACTTTAAAATGTTCAATTCTAAGTATTTTTTTTAAAAAAAATGTGCGTGACGGAAAAAATGTATTTTTTGTAGTTTTTCATCAATAACTTCAAAACGAAGTTGGGCCGGGCTTTTTTTTTTACATTCTTATAAACTTAATAGGCGTATACGTTAACATTAGGTTTTTTTTTTTGCTTTCTATGTTCTCTGGCGCGCTAGATTTTCACACATTCAAAATTGGCCCTCCTCTAGTATCATTGAGTTGCCCATCCCTGTTATAAAGCACCCTTAATACACACATTTTGAAAATAAAAAATCGATAGGTTGCTAAACAAGAATCATTCCAAAGGAAGAACTAAAATATATTTTATTGTTAAATA
>NW_021758936.1:0-1261 GCF_005508785.2 Acyrthosiphon pisum
TAATCTACCTTTATCTAAAAAAAAATGTCTATAAGAAACTCAAATTAAATTTTTATGAGCGTTTGAAATTCATATATTTACAACATTTGATATTCACTTGATTTCTTACGTAACGATTTTCTTATTTTGTTGTAATTAAAAACGAATGACTGTAGATACTTGAAAATTTCTCTGAATGTTTATATTAGCATTTTCTATATATGATAAAATTTTGAAAATAATTTGACTCTTTTTGAGCTGTTTACGGACATTGTAAGTTTTCAATTTTTTTAGTTTTTTTTTCTATAAATATCAATTAAGTTTTATCTGTTGGGCCAAAAAGTTTAAAAATTGAATACAATGCTCCTGGTATATTATTACAATAGCAGATGAAAAATATTAAAAAAACATGGGCACAATTTTTTTTTATAAGCATTTAAAGATCGAATTTTGACAAAATGTATCAAATTTAAAATTGAATAATTATTTTGTAGTTAAACATCTATAAAATGTTCAACTTTTATATCTAAGGATTGAAAATTTAAAAAAAGATTTCACGTAAATATTTAATTCTGTTACCAAAAAATCTAAAAAATACATAAGCAAAGTTAATTTTATAGTCATTTTAAGCTTAAATTTGGACGAAATTACATATTAAAAAACCTGGGAATAACTATTTTAGATATTTTGTTGTGATTGTATAATATTATTCGTGGGTATTTGAAACTTCTAAAGTTTACTATTATATATTAAGTATAATAGTACCACTGTTTGTTGTTGATGTATAACGCGTTATAAGTACCTAATGGATATTTTGATATAATTAATTTTGAATTTATTATTGGTCAATTTTTATTTTAATACCATAGATATAAGTATATAATATATCATATACCTAGATTCAGTCTCTGCTCAGAATCGTTTTTCTTATACAATGATATTTTATCATTGAATTCAAATTTAATACCATCCATTATACAGTGACCCACTTGTAACCTACTGTACAGCAGAGCGAAATCCACTTACCCACCTTTTTTTTTTAATGATTTAATCAGATAAAATATTTATCAGTTATCTACTCAACGTATTGTGATAACGTAATCTATAACAACCTGGTATTTGGTATAGATGCCTGGTATACATCCATATCATATAATCATGTAACTATGATATCAGCACGGAGTACGATTATAGCAAGCGATACTCCACATTATCATAGATATTAATAGACTTATCTATAATATCTATTAGTAATCGAAAATCAGCCTAATCAGACAACACT
>NW_021758937.1:0-557 GCF_005508785.2 Acyrthosiphon pisum
CTAAACTTATAGTTCATGTTATGCAACCAAATGTTCCTACTAGGAAGAAGAGAACATAGACTGTACCTACAACATTGTTTTTAATTTTTCGATATCACAAATACGAAAAAAGTTCTCATAGTTTAAAAATAAAAGTAGTACAGTAAAATAGGGTAACTTTGATAATTTTTTACTGTTTTATGACAATTTCGTTTTTTATTATATGGATAACTTCTGTAGTGTTAACGATAAAACTCTCAAAATTAAATATTAGTTACAACTAATTCAATATTTTAACGTTTTAATTTTTAAAATTCTGAAATTATCTTTTGAGATATCAATATTTTTTAATATGCTATCAAAGTAACACAACGGGCAATTTCGATACCTATATTTCTTAATGTGATATCAAAGTAACCCCATTTTATGAAAAAAAAATTAATTATCATGGTACTCTGGTGAATAAAAATATATGGGTATCAAAGTTACCCCGCGAAATCAAAGTTGGGTACCCCATTCTAATTAAAAAATTAAAGCTAATGTAATGCAGTTAGTATTAGGA
This sequence comes from Acyrthosiphon pisum, assembly GCF_005508785.2. Taxonomy (NCBI): domain Eukaryota; kingdom Metazoa; phylum Arthropoda; class Insecta; order Hemiptera; family Aphididae; genus Acyrthosiphon; species Acyrthosiphon pisum. The sequence continues at coordinate 542 of NW_021758937.1, forward strand.
TTAAGGGGGGTGTGGG
>NW_021758938.1:0-1311 GCF_005508785.2 Acyrthosiphon pisum
CCATCCAAATTAGTTTTTGTAACTTAAGTGTGAATATGAATATTATATATACGTAATATGTGTGTATGTGTGTTAATGTATTTATGTGTGACTACCCTGCCAGAAATTCTGCGCACGCTTACGATTTCAGTTATAGTTCACATGACAAATTTAACTGTACAGACTGGTCTGCAAGTTTACATATTATGTTGTAGCCACTTCGTGAAATCGATTATTTCATCAAAAGATGACCATTTGATGAAATGGAAACGGATAATTTACACTTCGTGAAATTCGAAAATATTTCACAAAATGTACCTACTCTTTTTCGTGAAATGGTCACTCAAATTCTATATCGTGTAATTTATTTCACATTCTGGTCGTTCACTTTGTGCACTGGAATACAAAATTCATTGCACACGTCGCGGTTGATTACCTATATCCTTTTTTTATTTAATGTATTTATTAAGTATACTTTTGTATGACTTCTACAATACCATATGTATAGATTATATTATAAAGATTAATTTAATTTATATTGTTACCTATACCTACACAACTAGTATATATTTTATAGCTTTTTATATCATATTGATGTATTGTTCATATTATAATCATTTTTTATTTATTTATTAGAACATTTATTAGAACAATAATTAAATAATTATAGATTTTGTATAAGGATTAACATGGTACACTAAACACTTGTTATTAGAACAAGGGCAATAATAAATTAACGCAATTGTAACGAAACGTAACGGACCTATTAGTTATTATAAGTATTATTTTTCAAGTTCTTAAAATAAGTTACCTATGATTTATGAATGTACAATATATGAAAAAAACAAGGGACTAGGAAATTTTAAAAATCAATCAAATTTAATATCGATCCAGAAAGTTTTAGATAATAAATAATAATCAACAATATTATTTAAGATCCTTTTGTTCATGTATAACGTTAAGGCATTAACAATGTACCTATTATTGTACCTACTACTTATTAGTTGTTATGAACTGATTTTGTAATTATTTAAGAAAAAAAGTTACATTGCTTGTAAATCTCGACTTTATGAATAAAAATTAAAGTAAAGTGATAAAAATAATGTCGGGTAACGTGAATGCAATTTAAATAAAAATATTTATCGACTCAATTGTTCACTTGTATAGTGTTATGGTTTTTTACCAGGCTTATCAAAATAAGATTAATCCATTTTTTGGTAAAACTCAGTTTTTTCATTAAATACATCCATTACGTTGAGGCATATAGAATAAAACCTTTAGAATAGAATGTGATCGAATGATCCACACAGCAACTATACACTGCTTTCACAT
>NW_021758939.1:0-764 GCF_005508785.2 Acyrthosiphon pisum
TTAGTTATATTTTCGAATGGTTATTATTTGCGTTTTTACATTTGCCCCATAATATAAGTTAAGATTGGGGCTTTCGTAAATAATAGAATATAGGTAGGTACCTACGCAATTAAAAATTAATGGATAAATGAAAATGAAACAAAATAACAATGTATTAAGGCAAATAAATTTATTCTTAATTATTTTTCACATAAAACAGTTTATATAATTATTCCTATATCAATAAATAATATCATATTTAAAGTTTAAACTAGGTATGTTCATCAGTTTTTTGTGTCCCATAGGTACTATAAATTACCTAAATTTTAATAAAATGAGTCTATATATATAGACTATAGTTCCACGTTCCGTTACCGTTACCTACCTATAATAGTAAAATTGAAAACTAAAAACATGGGCAAGTGGGTGTCGCTTTGCTGTACAGTAGGTTACAAGTAGGTCACTGTAATGGATAATGTTAAATTTGAATTCAATGATGTAATATCATTATATAAGAAAAATGATTCTGAGCGAACGGTCAGACAGCGTATGATATTACTAAGTAGGTATATTAATTGATGATATTATTGTGAAAAAGTAATTTATATATAACCTTTTTACGTGGAACCTTGTTTTAAATTGTCGGTCCTTAGCTATAAAAGTTGAATATTTTATAAATTTTTAACTACAAATAATTATTACATTTTAAATTTGATAAATTTTGTTGAAATTCGAACTATAAATGCTTATTAATAAAAATTGTAAATGTATTTTTAATATTTTTC
>NW_021758940.1:0-717 GCF_005508785.2 Acyrthosiphon pisum
ATCTTTTTTGTTTTAAAAAAAATAAGTTTATTATAAAATTATAAATTATGGATTCGAATAAGTTATCAATGAATTGAAGAACCATATTTTACAGTAGATATAATGATATTTAAAATTTCTACTAAAATCATTAAATTGAGCTTACTTGTGATTCCAAACTTAAACAAATGTTTAATGAAACTTTTTTGGAAATTTTTTGGGCACATTTATGCACGGGAAATTACGCAATACTAGCAGCTTAGTCTTTTTTCTTTTATGGCCTACAAAGGTGACACAAGTCGTGAAAATATTGTTACAAAAACAGTGGATCGCGAGTCAAAAAGGTTAAACATTACTAGTCAAAACCATATATAGGATGAAAAATATTTCTATATTAAAAAATGTAAAATTACTAGGTATTCATTAAGTTTATCTCCAAGTAAAAAAAAAATATTTGGGGTACGCAAAAAAAAAATTAAAATAGTAGAGAAGCTTCCGTCCCCTTGCGCAACCCCCCCCCCCCAATTCGAGCACTGAGTTTTATCTAACATTCAGTTCTAAAATATATTGATAATATATTGTGCAAATCACATTTTCGATCGATGATTAACTTTTTCATTTTTACTGCTATTAAGAGAACAAGTATTGTACCTACAATAGTATTATGTTTAACACCGTATTACAAAACGTTTTGGCGTTGTAAACTAAAAAAAACTAATTACATGATATTATCGTTGT
>NW_021758941.1:0-731 GCF_005508785.2 Acyrthosiphon pisum
GAAATTTGCTATGTCGTACATTTGTAAGACGGAGACAACACGTGCGGGTACGACATCCTCTTAAGAAACTTGACAAAATGATTTACCTCCAAATGTTGTTCTTGTAATTCTTTTTGTTCAAGTTCAGTATATGGTTTATTAATTAATTCCAATGATTTTAATAAATAATCATATCTTGTTGAGTCTCTAAATGGTGTTATTTTTATTAAAATATTTTCAAATAAGCTATGATCACTAAAAAATCTTACATTTCTTTGTTAGATTTTTGATATTTTTTTATATCTTTAGTCAAATTATAAACAACATTATAGTCATTGACAAATTCATTATATGCTAATAGCTCACTGACAGCTTCTAAATATTCTTCTACTGCACTCTCTGATCTTTATAAACAATATTAATATTAAACTTTTTTAGAAATATAATTAACTTAAAATAGGTATTTATTTACTTGTTTGTAGTTTTGGTAGGTATATGAATTAAACACTGTTTAACACTTTTCACAAGTAATAATCTTGATGCGTGTAGCTTTTCTTGAAATTTTTCTAACTTATTCATAGCGACTACTTTTTTATAAATTAGTGGTTTTATACTATGATAGAAAGAAGCTATTCTAAAAAAAACATAATAGAAAAATAAATATAGAAATAAATAAAAATATTTAGGTTTTATATTTGTCATACATACTTAAGATGTAATTTCTCTTGGTAAAAAAAAAATAGAAGCCAATG
>NW_021758942.1:0-719 GCF_005508785.2 Acyrthosiphon pisum
AAAAATAAAAAAAAATAAAATGTTTCTATTAAAATTGAAAATTGTTTATATTATTCAATATTATACTGTATTTTTTTTAAAATTTTTTTTTAAATCAAAAAAAATATCTACCTACTTTTAGTACATGCCAGTGGATAATATGAAAAATTTAATTATAAATAAGAAAAACGGATAAGAATTGAATAATCAATCTATAAAATTAGAATACTTATAAGTTATAGCTAATAATATTAAATTACAACAGTTAAATATAATTTCTTATTATTAATTCAAGTATTAAAAATAACCAAATCTGAATTTTTTATTCATTTCTATAGTACCTAATACGATTCCCTTCTGTATAGAATATGGTCCTTTTTATATTTACTGGTATTGAGTTGTAGTTTTTTGGACTTAGATAATCTATGAATTTTTGACCAAACGTTTTACTACAATACTCCATTCTGACATCAAATGCCTTATTTTTCTTTTAATAATCCTTTTCATATCCAGTGTTCGGCTCAGTTAACGATTTTAATTGATAAAAATAAAAATACTGTAGTGGACTGTATATTGAAAACTTTGCAATTTATTAATGTTAATAATATTTAAATGATACACTGTTTCACAATGATTGTTTATATGTATCGCAAAACAACGCACACTGATCGGCAATGTTTCCGATGCGTCGTCGAGACTGGACTGATGACCCGTGCCTTGTTATTTAAAGGTGTTATTAC
>NW_021758943.1:0-807 GCF_005508785.2 Acyrthosiphon pisum
GATTCTGAGTTTGAGTGTCTAGCTATCAGTCATCTCGTGGAGAAAGTCGATTCCCGAACAGACAATCCGCCTGCGGCGGATCGGATGCAGTGGGGGTCTGAGTCGCTCGTATGCAAGTAGCTAGGCAGGTAAGCAATCCGACTACGTCGGATCGCAGACCCCCCGGGCGTGTATGTCCGGTTCTCGTATGTGTTTAAATAGGAAATTCGGATTCAGAGTTTGAGTGTCTAGCTATCAGTCATCTCGGGTGAAAATCGATTCCCGAACGGAAGCATTGGGAGTGTAGGTCGCTCGTATGCAAGTAGCTAGTCAGGTAGGCAATCCGACTACGTCGGATCGCAGACCCCCCGGGCGTGTATGTCCGGTTCTCGTATGTGTTTAAATCGGAAATTCGGATTCTGAGTTTGAGTGTCTAGCTATCAGTCTTCTCGGGTGAAAGTCGATTCCCAAACGGACAATTCGTCTGCGGCGGATCGGATGCAGTGGGAGTGTAAGTCGCTCGTATGCAAGTAGCTAGTCAGGTAGGCAATCCGACTACGTCGGATCGCAGACCATGCACCGGGCGTGTATGTCCGGTTCTCGTATGTGTTTAAATAGGAAATTCGGATTAAGAGTTTGAGTGTCTAGCTATCAGTCATCTCGGGTGAAAATCGATTCCCGAACGGAAGCATTGGGAGTGTACGTCGCTTGTATGCAAGTAGCTAGTCAGGTAGGCAATCCGACTACGTCGGATCGCAGACCCCCCGGGCGTGTATGTCCGGTTCTCGTATGTGTTTAAATCGGAAATTCGGATTCTGAGTTTGAGTG
>NW_021758944.1:0-793 GCF_005508785.2 Acyrthosiphon pisum
TATATATATATATATATATAATATATCGTTATTATAGCTCATTAAGTGCTATTATACAATGCTGATAAGTGATAATAATATGTTTGTCGGTAATTTTTCGTCTCGCGTGTTATTAAAATCAATTTATTGAACGCGTTAAATAATATTTATATTATTGTTCTCGCAACATAAATAACCATATTGTTTTATTTTTACTGTTGCTATTAACCTTTGCCGCTCGTGTCATTAAAATAATAGGCATACAATTACATAGGAAGTGTTATAGCAATAATTATTATTGTAAAAAAAATTGCATTGATATTATTGTCGATTTCACAATATATATTTTTAATATAACTGTGTCATTACACCATTTTAATATGAAAAAAATAATTATAACTAGAGATGTAAGCTTGACATTTTTTTTTTTTTCATTGAAAATTTCTGAAAATTTGTTTTTTTTTGTACTTTTCTCAAATTAATTAATTTTTAAGTTTAAATATATTTAAACACTTTATAAAATTACTGTTTCATTTTTATTTACAATGTAATACAAGTATAACGTCAGAGTCAAACAAAAAACTTATAACAAAAAAATATATAATTTGGGTAAAATTGAGGAAGTGACTCAAACAATAAATTACCTCCGTTAAAAATTTAAAAATCAATAATTGTAACAAAACGATTATACAGTCATAATTTATACTAAAGTAAAAATACAACATTTTTAATAAAAGATAAAAATGCACATTTATTACCTAGTTAAATAATATTATATATTTATATAGGTATATATTATATATATTTAATGATT
>NW_021758945.1:0-1705 GCF_005508785.2 Acyrthosiphon pisum
CCCTAGAATAAAATTAGGAGGGGCAGTGCCCCCTCTGACATTTAACATACCTTGTTTTAAAATAAGTACAAAACAGCTGGTTATAGCTACTACAATACAGTTTTTTTTTAAATCTTAATATTCAATTTTAGCTAACATTCACTAGAAACACTATTGGTCAAGAGAGATTAACTAACATAGTTATTTTAAATATAGAAAAGTTGTACCCAATAAATCTTGATAAAATTATTGATAAATTCAATGCAGAATCAACCCTAAGAGGCAGAAGACTACAGTTAATATAAATTTGTTATTATTTTAAGTATAAAGTTAATGGTACTTAATTCATAATTGTATATAATATCTACTTGCAGTTTTTAGAATTATGATGCATTTTGTTTAGAAGTTATAAAATATTAAAAATTTCAATGTTTTTAATGTATTTAAGTTTGTATATTTATTTCATTACTTAGTAATATTGATCACCTTATACTAATATACAACTACATTCTACAACAAAAGGTAATGTTAACATATATTTACAAATAAATTATGTAAGGTTAACTATATAGACTAGTTGATATGTAGGTAGGTATATATATATATATATATATTATATATTTGCCCCCCCTAATATATTTCCAAGTTACGCCCATGTATTTATTAATTTTAATTTATAACTATTACAATTTACACATTTTCAATCTTATGTAGTAGCTAATAGGTATTTCAATGCAACAAACTATATTGGTTAAATTGTATTATTTAAATTTTTGTAAACATACGTCTCTAACTAAATATCCATTTTAGAATACCAAAATCTTTCGTCGTAATCGATTACGTCATATTCAATCAAAATATAACAAATACAACAAAATAACATACATTCCTTTTTGTTATTTTTAATCGTCCCTGTACTTGATAATAGTATGAACTAGTTTTTTTTAATTTCATTTTACCGTCTACAATAGTTACATAAGGTATCTGTAAATTATCAAAACTATCATATTACTAAAATATTTATTAAATTAATTAATATTCTGTATACCTTTTTATGGGAGTTTGTAATTTGCACCACTCCAGGTAGTCGAAAGTAGTGTTTGTAATTTGCACCAAAATAGAGGGTATGTAATTTGCACCACCCTCAGGTAGTAAGAAATAGGAATTGTAATTTGCACCAAAATTAAAATTTAAGATAGTATCATTAGTATCGATAGTATTACTCGATATTCTCGTTGACGCGACGTCAAGACTAGATGAACACGAATGACAATAATAATTTTTCGGGATTTTTCACCTTATCTGGTAATATTTTGACGTTTTACGTCCAATTGTCGGTCGTAATCGCGTTATATATATATTTATATAATGTATATCAGTTTATTATTTTGATCAAATATCAATTAAGCTACACGTTTAGTCTTTCCGTTTCGTCGTAATACGTAATTTAACGTAACATTTTTGTATTGCAGTATTTAATTTTTTTCTTGAAATATGGAAGTTAAGTTAATTAAAAGTAATCGCGGGGAAGATATTTTAGAATACGATAACCAAACTTTTTATTTTGCATACAAAACAAAAACTACAAATATAATTCGTTGGCGTTGTACACAGAGAAAATGTTCAGCAAAATTGTTTACTACAGGTGAAAATTTGATGATTGTCCGTGATGAGAGTGTACATGTAAATCACGATGAGAAAACTTAACGTTATAAATAAATCATTG
>NW_021758945.1:2649-4130 GCF_005508785.2 Acyrthosiphon pisum
ATACGGGCTACAATAGATAAAGGCTCACACACTGTGGCGGTAGCGGTAAAATTCACCGGAAACAATTTTTTGTTTTATATAAATACATCAATGATAATTATCGTTCTGAGGACGTAATGTTGCGTAGAAACTCGAGGGATATTTTCGATTTTTTTGTCCGAGCGCAGCGCTGTGAGCAAGTGGCAACGTGGGCATCACTGTAAATAATTTACGATGTGGCGTCACTGCAGTTTTATCACTGGTATATGCTGGTATCATTGAGATAATTAATAGAAAAAGAATTACCAAAGAAAATAATCCGGCGAAGTCAGATCGGGACTACGAGGTGGCCAACATATTTTTGGACTGTTTGTCCAAACAAACAGTTTTAGATTCTGAGTGGAACGATGAATGTATTGATTTTACAATGATGTGTGTTTTTTTTTTTTATTTTTTTATTTTTTTTTATTTTTTTTTGTGTCTGTCATCACCTTTTAAGACAGTAAAACTGCTTGGATTTTCTTCAACAGTAACTTTTATGATTGGAAAGTGAATCTAGTTGGTACTTTGGGGGGTCAAAAGTAAAAATTTCCCAGTAGTTTTCAAAAGCGACGTGAAAAACAAAAGAAAAATTAAGGAAAAACGGGAATTTTTACGCAAAATCGATTTTTAACAAAATCGATTTTGGTTTTTGGTGTAACTCTAAAACAAATGACCGTAGATATATGAAATTTTCACAGGTTGTTTATATTTGCATTTTCTATACACGGTAAAATTTTGAAAATATTTTGATTTATTTTGAGCTCTTACGGACATTTTCATTTTCCATTTTTTTTTTTAGTTTTTTTTCTAAAAATATCAATAAAATTTTATTTGTTGGATAAAAAAGCTTGAAAATTTAATAGAAGGCTCCTAGTATATTGTTTCAAAGGCAGATGAAAAATATTAAAAATCGTTAGTCACAGTTTTTTTTTATAAACATTTAAAGTTCAAAAAATGACAAAATATGGAAAAATCACGAAAATTTGCAAATTATTTCGAGTTAGAAATTCATAAAAATTTTTCTTTTTAAATCTAAGATATGAAAATGTAATATAAGATTCCTTATAAGATTATCTACCTTTATCAAACAAAAAATATCTATAAGAAAGTCAAATTAAATTTTTATGATCGTTTGAAATTCAAATTTTTACAACATTGGATATTCCCTCGATTTCTCATGTAGCGATTTCCTTATTTTGTTCTAATTCAAAAACGAATAACTGCAGATACATGAAATTTTTATTGCATGTTTATATAAGCATTTCCTATACACCATACAATTTTGAAAATATTTTGACTCTTTTTGAGCTGTTTACGGACATTTTCAGTTTTAAATTTTTTTAGTTTTTTTTTCTATAAATATCAATAAAGTTTTATCTGTTGGGCCAAAAAGTGTATAAATTTAATACAAAGCTCCTGAATATGATGTGTTACAATATCAGATGAAAAATATTAAAAAT
>NW_021758946.1:0-1592 GCF_005508785.2 Acyrthosiphon pisum
GCGTAAGTAGGTATGTATGTCTGTGAAAATGAAATTTTAAATTCGTAATCGTAAATACCAAATGGCAAATGCTGGCGTTATGATGTTAATACGTTATTCGTTATTAGTAAATCGTAATTCGTAATTCGTTGGCAGTTGCCTGCAGCCGACGCGCGACAGCGGCGACGTGGTGCAGCAGTCAGCAGTTCGATATGGAAAAACCCGTAAACTCGTACTGTGATTCGTGAATCATGATAGATACTTTACAGTTTACACATCCACCGGCACGGATGCACGGTGTTATACGAACACCGCTGCATCTTTTACGCATCAAATTATTATTTTAACACGGTCGATATCTATAACATTGCCCTGTCGCCGGTGTCGACAAATAAAGTGTTCACTACTTCACTTTGACAGTTCATAATATTGATTGGCGATGAGATAACGTTTTCAAATATATTGTAGGCGATCATTCGCCTGGCGATCAGGTATACCGTCTACCAATCCACGGACTAAGATATATCTTAGTCCGTGCAAGAATCTATAATGGTATAATTGGTTATTTTTAGTGTGTATATTTATTTTTTCCCCGAAATGACGATGTCTTCGAACATCGATAACAATAACATAACATATATTATACTCTATTATTGTTGTTACATCTGGATACAATTAATTTAATAACATTAATAACTTAAAACCATAACATATTTTCGGATGTATACAGCGTGTTCCTTAGATATACAGAGTGATTGAAAAATTATTTATTTTAATATTTCATTCAAGACGATTGTTGAAAAAAAATAATAATTATTACAAGCAGTACCATCAGTATTTATATTTTATTTACATCGACTCTTTAGTTATTTATATAACAACAAGAATAATTATATACAGAGGATATATTAGTATATTATACAGATTTTAAAGCGCGCGGGTCGTCGGTGTCGACGCATAGTCAACCGGACGTATGACCGGGTGATAGATGTACTATATTATATTATATATTATTATATTATAGACATCTGCAGTTGACTCTGACTGCATGACATTACGTATTTAAATAAAACAGACCCGTGAGGAGCTCTGTCACATAGGTGGTGATTAGGTGGTGCTGGGTAGAGGCTTGGCTTTAAGATTATTATTATTAAAATATAAGTATTTAACATAATGAATGGCGCTGTCGTAAAAAACAAAACCAATATTAAAAAAGCGGGTACGTGGATGTTACTCTGCTGTACAGTAGTTTACAAGTGGGTCAATGTATGATGGATTGTATTAAACTTGAATTCAATGATATAATTTATATAAGAAAAACGGTTCTAAGTGGAGACGGTTTGTCAATCTGGAATCTGGATACCTATTTTATATTGTTATTATATTAATTAAAAATTATTAAAGCCTTGTAAGTTGAATAAATATCATAATATTATTATTTTTTATTCGTTTCTATGGTGATAAACAAAGGTCTTTCCCGTGGGCCGTGGCATTAAATAACATGCCCCTCCAAGCCCCCCCTTCAAATTTCGCCTATGGTTGACTGTGTAACAGACACCAGCGTACAATGCGAACACAGTACTTCTAATCGCTGATACACTTTTAGTTCACCG
>NW_021758947.1:0-1624 GCF_005508785.2 Acyrthosiphon pisum
GTTTACGGAACATCCTAAATTTTCAATATTTTTAGGTTTTTTTTCTATAAATGTAAATAAAATTTCATTTGTTTGGTTAAAAAGCGTAAAAAATTAATACAAGGTTTCTGATGTATTGTTTCTGTAATGTAGTTGAAAAATATTAAAAATTCATAAGCACAATTTTTTTTATTAACATTTAAAGTTTGATTTTTGACAAAATTTATCAAATTTAAAATTTAAATCGATTCTGTGGTTAAATATTCAAAAATGTTCAACTTTTAAAACTGAGGAATGAAAATTTAAAACAAGTTTTCACTTAAATAGGTAAATAAACTTTACTCACAATACTATCATCAGATATACTTAGTATATTAATATATCATAGGCTGACCGACCATTATCGCTCAGAATCGTTTTTCGTATACAAATATGATATTATATCATTGAATTTAAATTCAACACTATCCATTATAGTGGCCTACTTGTAACCTACTGTACAGCAGATCGACACCCACTTGTCCCACTTTTTTTTTAAAAATATGTCTATCAATACATTTATATTTGAAACTAGCTGTTCCCGTGCACTTCGTTTCCCGGCAACCAATAATTATTATTATAATAGCTTCAAAACCCATGGCAACCATTTAAAAACAAAAATTTCCATCGGAAATCTCAAAATTCCTGTTTGAGCACCCCCCGGGGTTGGTTCTCTCCCTTTTTAAATTATCCTATCTTCTGCTCAGAGGTATAATCTATCTATATATAATATATATATATATATATATATATATATAAATATCTGATCCCGTTCACTTCGTTGCCCATTAAAATTTCCAACTCTATATGAATAATAATTCTACATATCACCATGGCAACCATTTATATACAAAACATTCTATCGGAAATTTCAAAATAATATATAATTGGTTGCCATGGTAACATGGACACACACACTGACACACATACATTCATTTTTATATATATAGATGTATACTGAAAGGTTTATCATTTACCTGGATAAGTCCTCCCTTAGATAGAACATTGGAAGTATAACCAAAATTTCAAACATCCATATATACAGTCCATAACCATTCTTATACCGACATTTAGAATGTATTTCATCTGAGGGCGTTTAATATACAAAATTATTACGATCCCATTTTGTTCATTGATATGTTTTAATATGTTTGTGTGTAAGCGTCTATTATTTATATATTTAGAACAGAGTTCCAAAACCACACCCCATGTTGGTTCATATATAAAGAGTCTAGAAAAAGTAAACGTTCCTGCTAAAATGCACAGGGTTCAACGTTGCCAACAACTTCTATACAAAACCGTTTAGATCGTTACCCATATTATTTGTGCATTATTTTTATATAAATTATGTGCATATAAATGTATATTATAAATTATATAATATATATAATATAAAATAAACATAAACGATAATTTATATCGTAGGGATTGTTAACCGATGTTTTCCTTTGAAATATTCACGTCAAGAGTGTACCGGAAAAAGTGTGCCATTTGTATTAAAAATATGTATACTTTTTTAGTAAAAAAAATGCATGTAGTTTGAAAATAATTTATTAATAATAACCCTGTATAGTCAGATAAAAAAAAATGGTTGAAAATGGTTTTT
>NW_021758948.1:0-845 GCF_005508785.2 Acyrthosiphon pisum
TGACTCGGTAAACATTTATAAAATAAAACTGTTCCGTCAACATTATAAACGTCATCGGGGGAATATTGATTTATAATTGGTAGGTATTTTACTAACCAGTCGGAACATATTGATTGGTCAACTGAAGCGTTTTCACCACATATTTTACGAAAAACGACGTTATTCCTAATTTTCCAGTTGCTTAACCAACCTTGACTAGCTTTAAATTGTTTATGGCCGAGTTTAGTAGCAAAAAATTCGGCCTTCTCCTTTAAAATTGGTCCATTTATTGGAATGTTTAAATCTCTACATTAAATAAGCCAATTGAGTAAACTAACTTCTATATCGGGATACTCACAAATCTTCATTCTTTTCGTGTACCCTTTATTAGTTTCGTATTTTTGTAAAATATCGTCTTTATTTTTTAGAATAGTTGAAAGTGTACTGGGTGGAATATTAAATTGCTTGGCAATTTCATTTTTCTGTTTACCACTTTTTGTCACCTCACTTATAATGTTCACTTTTTCAGCAATTGTTAATGTAACCAATTTACGTTTAAGAGACATAACTACAAATTGTACACGCTACACAGCGAAGATATACGGCAACTGCCGATTATTTTACAGCACAGTTGTACACAGGATAATTTCATTTGTATTTTTGTGATTATAAACCCGGTTATTCTAACGATAAAATGTAAGAATGTCTTCGAGTTATCTATGCTCAACTATTTTTATATTTGACTTATCGCGACAAATATTGCATTGAGTGTATAGGAATTTCCTAGGGACAAAAAAAAAATTCGAGTTATCGAGGTTTTCGAGTTATCGAGGTTCGAGTTATCGAGACTCGACTGTAATATAATA
>NW_021758949.1:0-1548 GCF_005508785.2 Acyrthosiphon pisum
TTTATAAGTCCCCCTCATAGTAACATAGTGTAAAATCGTTTTAAAGATTTTTGGATTTAAATTAATAATTTCATAAGTATTTTGAAAAATATCTTGAAGGATTAAGACAAGAGAATATAAACTGATTGAAATGCTGTTTTTTTCGTTTAAGCCAGGGAGGGCGAAACGCCCCCCCCTGTTATCGTTTGTATTTTCGACTTGAGTTTCCTCATCTGAGTATACTCTGACAAGTCCCTAGTTGTCGACTTTAAGGAAATGTGTTTGTTTTCAATGGAATATTTCCATTGAAATTCTGTATTTTTCGTTTGGAGTAGAGAGGGCAAAACGCTCTCCCTGTTAGCATTTGTATTTTCGACTTGATTTCATGTACTAGGAATGTGTCTTTATAACATAAGTATTTTGTGAAAAATATTTTAATTAATTAATTTCATAAGTTTTGTGAAAAAATATTTTAATTATTAATGACATAAGTTTTGAGAAAAAATATTTTGGGGGATTTTTGCAATTAGATTTGTGAAAAAATATTTCAATTATTATTACAATTGGATTTTTAGAAAAATATTTTAATTATTATTGCAATTAGATTTTTAGAAAAATATTTTGGGGGGATTTTGCAAAAAATATTTTAATTATTATTGCATTTCAATTTTCTGAACTATTATGAACATTGGGTTTTTTCTGAACTTTTATTGTTAAAAAGGGGCACTGCGCCAGGATCGGCATATATATACTACTACTTGCGTGTATTCCTAATATCCTAATTCGTGTATATTAACTTAACTAATTACTAAATGCGTATTTATTTAATCTATCTTAATGCGTGTATACTAACCTAACTAAAATTTAAATACCTTAATTTATGTATATTAATTTATCTTAACATATATTATATTTAATTAATAGCAATATAAAATATTCTATTTTCTGGATAGTTAATTTATGAAATTACACTGTATAATATGTGTAAAAATAGCGTAAATGTAGTACGTAAAATAAATGTAATAGCTGTAAATAAATAAAGAACTATTGCGTATATAGAATATTATTTATTAACATATGAGATGTTCCTCTCGTCGGCGTCGGGAACTAACTAACTGACCGACTGTCGTGTGCAGTGTTGCAACCGTATAATGATAACATAATATAATACATAATATAAAATAAGTGATAACATTGTAATATATGAATTAGAACCTTACATTCGGCCCAAAAAAAATTAACAATAAAATAAAGTATAATAAATCATGGTGTAATAATAAATTGATAACATAACTAAATTATAAAATAATACTATCTTGTATAGAATTACAACTTGTGTTTTCTTGTTGGTTTTTTTTTTTTTTAATAATAATTAAATTAATGAAATAATAAATTAATAACTTTAGTTAACAGCCTTAATAGGAACAAATGTAATAATAAGCACCTCAACTAAATACTTAATAGTGGTACAAAATAGTAACTGATAATAAAAGGTAAGTATAAAAGTATTTAATGTTTTATAATAATTTTTGTATAATACCTATCGGCCCAAAAAAAAATTAATACATA
>NW_021758950.1:0-850 GCF_005508785.2 Acyrthosiphon pisum
ATAAAAATGTAACTTCAAGATTTACATTTCGTAGAATGAATAGTAATACTACGAACGCTCACCGACACTTTATACATTGATTATTACGATTACGTATAGACAGTGGACACTACACAGTCAGAACACACCGTGCCATTACCTCATAGTCACATTGTCACACAGCTTAGTAATTGATTTTATTTTTATAAGCTAAAAGATAAATGGGGCAAAAAAAAAGTAAGCTACCAGCAACTGGTAGTACTCCATTGAATTTTTTTAAAAAGAAGCTTGGAATAGACGTAGGTATTACAATTTTAAATTATTCAAAATACTAAACATTATTAGGCCCGGAACTAAACGTTTTAAAATCGTATACAAAATATGTACGACGTATTTTATACATATTGTAATTTATAATTAGTATTACAACTCGCGCTAAAATTATGCAAAATTAAATAAACGCCAGTTAAAAAATGCATTGAAAATTTAACTGCAGTCATTGCAGTTTATTCAATCAACTATTAGGTATCTATGTCATATTAATTCTTATAAAAAATTTGAATGAGTTTATTAAAAAAAATAGAATTTAATAATTTACTATAATAATTAATAATGCATAATATTTAATAATAATTTTACCTACACAATTTCTTGTATATTATTTAAAGAAACAGAGAAATCTGATGATGTATTACGGGCAAAGCCCCCCACAAGCTTACCATACAAATTTATTTTGATCCCCTCCCATGAAACATTCTCAATTACGCCACTGCTCTGTAATGAATTTTTCTGTCTCAACAATGGAAAACAACTCAAAACATAAAAAAAAACGTAAATAACTGTAAAAGTTAGTGGCTAACAATAAAAATAA
>NW_021758951.1:0-1033 GCF_005508785.2 Acyrthosiphon pisum
TCAGATTCCTACTACATATGCGAATACGACTGAGTTGACTGATTAGTGACAGTGGCGTCATTCAGTTTTCAATAGAGGGGGGCAAAGGTTTTGACCGGCCCGAATGGGTAAAAAAAAACTGCTCGCCTCGATCGCAACCACATATTAACTGCTTACATTTTTTTATGGCACCCTTTTTATCAACTAGGTAACATCATTTTTAAATAAAAGGTAGCAGATATTTTAGAAAAACAATTGTATACCTATATCAGTTAAAAGTCTACAAACTATTATATGGCAATATTTATATTGAAAAACAATAATATTAGTAGTTTATTATAGGATATCTTCTTTTTTTTTATTTTTGAAAATATGTATCAACTGCATTATCTATAAATCAATTTTACCCGATTCATCACTTATAGCCTATACTCTATTACTCTTATATTGGTATACGATATATTTACAAATTAATATTATCTTAAATAATAATAGGTACCTATATATTTTTTTTTATTGCTTGCTTTCTGGCGCAGTCGCTCAAGTTTTGTCTGTTTATTAAACATACCAGAAATTATTTTCGATTCTTGAGCAGTTTACGGTAATTTTATATTTTTAGCCATACCACCTATTTATTTTTTTTAAGTCATATTTTGCCCAAATTAAAATATTAATGTAAACACGCGTCACGAAAAAAATAAATTTCAGCTAAAGTAACACAATAGGTACCTACACAGAATAGTTGAATCATACACGACTGTTGTTGTTTTTAAAATTTGTATTAGTTTAAGATTTTAGAAATTAAACTATACTAGATTATGATACTAATTATTATTATTGTTGTCCATACAACATAAAGAAACATACATAAATACATACCCAAACATACAATATGTATGTAGGTACGTCACCGCATACGTCTAAATATAAATATATTCTCAACTATCAATTAGTAAAAATTAAAAAATGTGTCAATGTGACAATAATTTCTTAGTATATATAGTATAATATTTTTTGAAAATATTATAAAATAGGCATGTTTTTGCGCTTATAA
>NW_021758952.1:0-837 GCF_005508785.2 Acyrthosiphon pisum
GAGCTATGATATTACTAAGTACTTAGTATATATTATGATCGTATAATATTGTGAATAAAGTAATTTTATACAGGATGCAGAAACAGATAGAACTGACTTTTGTAATAATTTTTGTTCTAATTAATATTTAAAATTTTTTTTATATATGTAATTTATAGTCACTAGCGTTACATATATATTATACAAAAAATTATTTTTATTTTTTAACACTGAAAATAAAAAAGGTGGGTAAGTGGATGTCGCTCTGCTGTACAGCAGGTTACAAGTGGGACACTGTATAATGGATAGAATTAAATTTGAATTCAATGATATAATATCACTGTATAAGAAAAACGATTCTGAGCGGAGACGGTATATCAGTCTATGTATTAGACATATATATACTTATCTATGGTATTAAAAAAAAATTGACCTATAATAGGTACCTATAATAAATTCCAAATTAATCATATCATAATATCTATCAGGTACTTATAACGCGTTATACATCAACAAAAAACCGTGGTACTATCATAGATATATAATAGCATACTTTAGAAGTTTCAAGTACCCACGAATAATATTATACAATCACGATAAAATAACTAAAATAGTAATCCTAGGTTTTTAATATGTAATTTCGTCCAAATTTGTACTTAAAATGACTATAAAAATAAACTGTGTAAATGTATTTTTTAGATTTTTTGGTAACAGAATTGTGCCTATGTATTTTTAATATTTTTCAACTGATATTGTAACAATATATCAGAGCTTTGTATTAAATTTATACACTTTTTGGCCGACAGCTGAAAACTGAAAATGTCCGTAAACAGCTCAAAAGAGTCAAATATTTTTCAA
>NW_021758953.1:0-1196 GCF_005508785.2 Acyrthosiphon pisum
AATTTTCGTGATTTTTCCATATTTTGTCATTTTTTGAACTTTAAATGCTTATAAAAAAAAACTGTGACTAACGATTTTTAATATTTTTCATCTGCCTTTGAAACAATATAATAGGAGCCTCTTATTAAATTTTCAAGCTTTTTTATCCAACAAATAAAATTTAATTGATATTTTTAGAAAAAAAACTAAAAAAAAATGGAAAATGAAAATGTCCGTAAAGAGCTCAAAATAAATCAAAATATTTTGAAAATGTTATGGTGTATAGAAAATGCTAAGATAAACATTCAGTCAAAATTTCATGTATCTACGGTCATTTTTTTCAAAGTTACACCAAAAACCAAATTCAATTTTGTGAAAAATCGATTTTGCGTAAAAATTCCCGTTTTTCCTTAATTTTTCTTTTGTTTTTCCCGGCGCTTTTGAAAACTACTGGGAAATTTAAATTTTTACCTCCCCAATGCACCAACGATATTCACTTTCTGATCGAACAAGATACTGAAGTTGAAAATCGTAGCATTATTTCGACTACTTATCGTGTACACAGACACAAAAAAAATAAAAAAATAAATAAAAAAATAAAAAAACACACATCATTGTAAAATCAATACATTCATCGTTCCACTCAGAATCTAAAATACTGTTACAGATAATGTTTTTTTTATTCTGCTTTTAAGGTGATTAATTAATAATTATTATGCTCATGCGTAATTTATTTTTCTAAATGAAAACTAAATGTATTTTTGTATAAAAAAAAATTAAAGTATATAAATAATAGTTGAAATTTTTAGTGACTATTTTTTACTCAATCTTTCGGTATAGGTAGTTCGTATTTTATGTTAAAAGTGAATTTCATAATATATAATCTTTAAGCTAAGATGTTAAACATTAGGGTATATTTTGCTTAAAATATAAAATATACAATAGGGAATAATATAACTGTTTAAGTTATAAACATAATATATAAGTTATTATAGTTACGTTTTCAAAAAATTTCAATTCAGTTTTTTGACGTATTGTACAAAAAGAATAGAGTAAGCCCACAGTAATATTTGAATGTGGAGTATTAATATATGTATTTTAAGCAAGGCTATTTAGAATGCACAGTGAAATTAATTATGGTAAACAGCCGACTAAAAATTAAAAACGCAGAGTTCGCTGTTGAATAATATGAATATGACTATTTCTGCGGGGGGAAA
>NW_021758954.1:0-802 GCF_005508785.2 Acyrthosiphon pisum
TAAATTAAGTTGTACATATCAATAAGTTTTAGAAATGTCATGATTTTGTTGGTGTTGTCTTGGATTGGGCTAAGGGCTTCGAAGAGGTTGTCAGATATTTCTAGGCTTTTCTGGTATCTGTATGGTTTTGACAGGAGACAAGGATGTGCTTGACTATGAGAGGTTCTCCACAGGTTTGGCACATTACATGTTCTTCTTTGCCCATAATATGTCCAAAGGACATCTTAGAGTGACCTATACGTAGTCTATTGATAACTACTGTCTGCTTCATCTTTCTAGCGAAACCTCAGCCGAGTACTGTTGCTTTCGTTAACCGTTGACGGACGGTACAGAACGCGTCCCCAGGTTGCGGATAGGGGAACGCCCGGTTCCCTCTGCTTCGGCAGAGTCGGGTAGCCTGTGAATAACTAATAACAGGCCGTGGACAGCTACGATCAAATGATCCGTGGTCCGGACGGGATGCCCCTCGTCCGGGGTAGGGTGACTGTCAGGTCCACCGTGCCTGGCAGTGGTGCTCTTAGCACGCGCTGAAAGCACGGACGTCGGGGCTTGCCCCGTCCAGTTGCCGGGCGTCTCAGTGTTAGTCAGTCCAGTACATGTCTCCGGGGCACAGCGGTGAGTGACTCTGGTCTGCCTCTGATGGCTCGTCTCCTTACGAGTCCCTAAGTCGGTAGGCGAGCTCGGTCGCCGCACAATGTCCCACCTTTAGATTGAAAGGCAGAACTGACATTAGTTTGGGCTGGGCGTCAACGACTCGGCAGGCACCGGGTCGGGGTGTCTGGGCCAGACTGACCCAGAGATA
>NW_021758955.1:0-790 GCF_005508785.2 Acyrthosiphon pisum
TAAAAGATCAACTCATAAAATCTATTAAGTCAAGTACAGCGCATTTGTGATAAAGCAGGTTTACCAAGATTCGATAAAAAAGATTAAGCTTTTATGATTGATTATTTCAAGGTAATTTTTAATTCAGTATAAAAAATAGTTAAGGGGACATTGTACCTCTATGATGTATTAAAGTCATAAAATATAATCAATTGATGTATAAAAAATCTTTTTAATAATTAGTTAGGCGCTTACTACAAATTTTAGATTCTGAGTGAAACGACGAATGTATTGATTTTACAATGATGTGTGGTTTTTTTTTTTTTGTGTGTCTGTCATCACCTTTTAGGACAGTAAAAGTGCTTGGATTTTCTTTAACAGTATCTTTTCTGATAGGAAAGTGAATCTAGTTGGTACTTTGGGGGGTCAAAAGTAAAAATTTTTACGCAAAATCTGTTTCCGAGAAAATCGATTTTGGTTTTTAGTTCAACTTTAAAACAAATGACCGTAGGTACATACAATTTTGACTGAGTGCTTATATTTGCATTTTCTATACACCATAACATTTTCCAAATATTTTGACTTATTTTGAGCTGTTTACGGACATTTGTAGTTTCCGTTGTTTATATTATTTTTTTCTATAAATATCAATAAAATTTTATTTGTCGGATAAAAAAGCTTGAAAATTTAATAGAAGCTCCTAGTATATTGTTTCAAACGGCAGATGAAAAATATTAAAAATCGTTAGTCAAAGTTTGTTTTATAAGCATTTAAATTTCAAAAATGACAAATATGGAAAATCACGAAAATT
>NW_021758957.1:0-756 GCF_005508785.2 Acyrthosiphon pisum
CTATAACCAAACCCGGGCACTGCCCGCGTATCGACCTTTGGACCCCAACCAGATAAGCTATGTCACGTAACCAGCCAACAGTCTCCCCAATTACGATTGTCAACAATAAAATCGTAAACAAACAAAAAAATAACGATAAGACAAAAACCAATGAAGGCAAACGCGCCTTATCTACATCATCCACCCCACCGTCTTCACCGTCTGCCATCATTGCCAAGAAAACGAAACTATTTGTGACACCAAATCGCTATGAAGCTCTAATTGCTGACGATGATAATCCGAACCTCGATAACGAAAACATAGGCATCGATAGCCAGCTTGAAGTTTCCAGCCAGGGGCAATCGAATACTACACATGACACACCAAAGCCTATTCTCCCTCCACCCGTATTTATCAAAGGCGTCCTGGACTACATAGGATTACGAAACAGTCAATCCGAGACCTAATTGGACCAACCAGCTTTTCGTGTAAGTCCTCTACAGCCCACCTTAAAATTCAAACAGACAGCCCTGACAATTACAGGAAACTAATCCGACTCCTTAAAGACATTAATGCCCAATATCACACCTACCAACTCCACTCGGAAAAATCCTTAAGAATAGTAGTCAAAAATCTTCATCCAACTACCCCAGTTGAAGACATCGCTGCTGCAATCGAAGAAATTGGCCACTCAGTCAAAATGTAATAAACATCAGCACCATCAAACAAAATCACCACTCCCAATGTTCTTTGTTGATCTAAACCCTCAGAAAGCGA
>NW_021758958.1:0-717 GCF_005508785.2 Acyrthosiphon pisum
AGTGATGATAATTAAATACATAATAATATATTGTTCAAATTGTTCAAATTGTTAAGATAGTATTAGCATTATACTTAAACTAAATTATGACAATAATTGTTCGTACCTCAATAGAGCAAAACAAATAGGTGTAGGCCGGTTACGTAATAATTGTGAGATTAATTATATAATATGGTTTGTACCGGTAACGAATCTCTATAATAGACAGTTCCCCCCCCCCCCTGAAATGTTAAGAAAATTAAAAAATTATTTTAATGGTCTATGATAGTCGCTCAAAAAGTCTTAAATTGTATTTAAAATATTTAAAAATTACTACCTATACAGTGGCGTGCCCAGGAATTTAAAATTAGGGGACACCATTTTTTTTTTATAAATAAACAAAAGAAAGCGGATAAGTTTAAGTCGCTCTGCTGTACAGTAGGCTACATTATAAAGCTAGATCATAATATTGTTCGTACCTCAATAAGGCAAAACAAACAGGTGCAGGCCGGTTACGCAATAATAATTGTAAGCGTAATATAATAATAATATAGTTTGGACCGGTAACAATAATAATCCCTACAATAGCGGTAACCGCGTCGGATTGGAAAGTGCGCGCGTGCACACTCGGTACACACTGCTGCACGGTGCACGCACTCGTCTCGCGGCGCGCGTCCTCCTACCCCGCAACCGCACGGTGTGTCCTAACGTCTGTTCACCGGGGGGGGGGGGGGGGGG
>NW_021758959.1:0-1262 GCF_005508785.2 Acyrthosiphon pisum
GAAACAAATGATGCGATCACTATTAGCATAATATCATACCATCAACCACAATAAATATGTAAAATCATAAGAATCCGCCCTCTAATCATATTATTATAATAGATCAAGTCAACAAACACAGAAAAAATTAAGTTAAAAAGTTGAAGTTAATTAGTTTTAAGTCCATTGACATGAAAAACAAAATGTTTAATTGTTTTATACATGGCTACAGTTAAATTTTATATTATATTACCATTTATTTTTTTCTTACATAGTGTGTACAAATAACTGCTGCATGTATAACAATAATCTACAACACATAACTACATTAGTCATATATTTCTAAATTTTAGAATACGCATAGACTATCGATACGACAAATATGAAAAGCATGATGGTATAGTTCATTAAGATTTTAAATAGGCACCTACTTTTATTTTTTATAATAAAATTTGAAAATAAAGTTCTCTTAAATTAGTCATTGACAAAATAATTTTATTTACAAACACAGTGTGTAGGTATAGTTTTCTTTGGTTAAATAAACTAAATAATCACTTTCTGATGGGTGGTGGGGGGAAAAATAGGTAAAATAAGTACACAAATTAAAGGAAATAGGTACCTATCAGAATATACCTAGTTTAAAAGTCTTCATCAATTATGTGCATTGTCGACAGTTGAAGAATTTTAATGACAGCCACTGAAGCTTTTTGGTAATTGCATAATGTTTTTTCAAAGAAGTTTGTCTCTCCTCGTTGCTAATGGGAACGGGTATGACAACCTGTAAAACAATAATTTACATATTTAATTCAATTTGGTAATTAATATGACTATGATCAATTTTTAACAGTTTTTAATATAAGCATAAGCTAAAACATATACAATTGAACATTTAATACACTTTTAAATACAAAATAATTTCCAAATTGTTGATGAATTTAGATGAACTTTAAATGCTCATGAAAAATGGTTGCCATGTATCTCTTATATTTGTGAACAGATATTATAGAAACTATAACAGGATGCCCGTATTACATTTTCAAATTCTTTGACACTTTTTCTTGACAATAATATTAAAAACAAAACTAATCGATTATATAAAAATGTATTATCCCCATAACGAGCTCAAAAAGAGTGAAATTGTTTTAAAAATTGTATAGAAAATGCTAATAGGAACATTCGGACGAACAAATCATGTATCTACACCTAGGTATTTTATTAGTTACACCAAAAATAACAATATCGGCTTTTGTCAAAAATATAATCTTTTTGTTTTTCCCTACTCA
>NW_021758960.1:0-916 GCF_005508785.2 Acyrthosiphon pisum
ATTCCAATTTTTTATTTACCATTTCTATTATTTATTATAAAAAATAAAAAAAATTTTTTTAAACAGTATTTAAAATTATATTAATTTCTAAATAACATACTATATTTAAAAACGTAAAAAAAATAAAAAAAAACGACTCGTTAACATAAACGTAAAAAAAAAAAAACGACTCGTTAACGACTCGTTAACGACTCGTTAACGTTAACGTAAAAAAAAAAAACGACTCGTTAACGACTCGTTAACGTTAACGTAAAAAAAAAAAAAAAAACGACTCGTTAACTCGTTAAGTCGTTAACTCGTTATTTTTTAATAGAAATATTTCTATTAAAAAATTATGATATTTAAATAAATTTTTTATAATTTTCAATAAATTCTAAACATAAATGCCCACATATAGGTGGGTCATTATAGTATTGAAATTGGGAAACAGTACAAAAAAGATTATCTTTACCCAAATATTTTAAAAGTTCTTTTGGTGGCTCACCAACTATATGACCAAATGGGTCAAAATATATTTTAAATGTATTGTTTATTTTTTTCCATGCAACCCAATGAGAACCATTTTGAGTAGAATCATTTAAATTAAATACTCCACATTCATTTTCCCATGGTGTTGTAGGTAATTCATTTAACATAAAACACCCTCTATAATTTTTTATTTTATTTCCAAAATAATTTATATCTATATTACTCAAAGGTTCAATTTTTATATTATTTTCTTTAATCCAAAACCGTGTATAAATACCTTCAAATTTTTCAATATTATTTCTAAATGTTTTTATTTCAAATTTATTCATTTTTTTAATTTTTTTTTCAATATATTTTTTTTTTTCTTCAAACCAGAACCTTCTGATCTAATTTTTTCCATCTCTTATTATAGGTCGAATTGTTTCTTGTTCCAATTTTTTTTTATGTT
>NW_021758961.1:0-1125 GCF_005508785.2 Acyrthosiphon pisum
ATTCAAATAAGATGTAGTATTTTTTACGACGATATCGAAATGGATTGGGTGATAAATGAGTCTAGGTCATATTTTTCGAAGAAAATGTGTGAAATAACTTTAACAGGGGGAAACGAAGAAAAGTTAGGAACTAAAGGGAGTAGTAGCGGACAAAGAATAATAATTACAACAAGTAGTCCGATACCGGAGACGACGACACCAGTCGATGTAGACGCGATTTTAAGGAGAATGATTAAAAATAGACCAAAAACAACTCCAATACCCGCGGATAATTATTTTGAAAAGTTATACAAGAATTACATTAAAAAGGGACGGCAAAACGTTACGATAGTCGCAAATAATGGCTCAATAATATTTAAAAACATACAAAATAAAACAATGCTAGATAATAATATTGATAAAAGTAATATTAGTAATAATAATTTCGTTGAGAAAAGTAATTTTAACAGTAGTGATGTTAATAATGACAATAATTCGGATAAGGAAGAATCAAAAGAACAAAAAAATAAGATAGTATTAATAGTAATATTAATAATAACTCTAATAGTATCTATAATCATTTTAGGAATAATAAAATATAAATGTAAAATCGGAAACGAAACTCGCTATATAGAAACAGAAACAGAAAGGCTCGATAACCCAAATGAAAATGCAACAAGAGTGTAATGATAATAAAATAGAAAAAAAAAATAATATATATGTAGATATATAACAAGAATTATTCTTTTAGTCATAATTACTATATTATAGAATATTAACCAATATTATAAGGGTGGAAGTAAATTAACGTAGCTTATAAGAAACAAGTTATTAATGCTAATATGTAATTGTAGGAGCGAGGAAATTAACGCAATTTTAACAACAGACACAACCGGTAAGGAGAGGTTGGTGCGTTTCAGTGGCGATGAGGAACCAATATACGAAATGATTTTGACTGTACGGGCAGGGGGCCGTGTTTTGGTGGTGGTACTAAAGAAGGAGGGGGAATACATAAAGGAGAAACTATTATTTCTTTATAATGGACCCGAACCTTTCATATATAGGCAAAAACATTCATTCAGATTTTGGATTGAACAAAAGTGTAGGCATATGTTATATACGCCAACAAAAACGTTTTTGGACGGA
>NW_021758962.1:0-1506 GCF_005508785.2 Acyrthosiphon pisum
ATATTTTATATTTTGATTGTCCAATAATTTTTTATTTTTATATTATTTATCCTACAATTATTATACTTATATTTATATTTAAATTATATATATTTTTTTTACTGTCAATAATTTTGATTTTATATATTATTTATTTATCAAAGAAACACAATTATATTTATTCTACAATTATTATACTCATATTTATATTTTATATTTTTAGAGTCAATAACTTAAATTATTTAAAAATACCGGATATTTTTAACCCGGTTAATTTGAGTACAGGATATTTTTGCACTGGATCTAATGACGCGGATCATTTGTCGCCGGATATTATTTACCGGATCAAATGTCGTGGAACCATCTTACCGCTGACACAAAAAGACCTCCAAAAAGATCGAGAACGAATATATACCGGGTGATTCTTTTATCATTGAACCCTCATTATTTCAAAAAGTGTTGATGTTTTTGAAATTTTTTTTTTACATAGTTTCAAGTTGTTAAAGAACAACGTTTTTATTAAAAAATTATATTTTTAAATAAAAACGTTGTTTTAAAAGCAACTTGAAACTAAAAAAAAAAAATATCTTCAAAAAAATTTACACTTTTTGAAATAATGAGTGTTCAATGATATAAGAATCACTCGGTATAATACGTTGCCATAACATTTATTTGGCTATTGAAAGATTCAGTAATATACTAATATATACATAAAATAAAAATTCTTGAAATAAGTCATAAATTCATAATTATAATGTTATACAAATATACCGGCACTTATAATATCAAATATGTATCTAACATATATTATGAATAAAACATGTACTATTATATGTAGGTAGAATTATAAAAAGGTGGGTAAGTGGATGTCGCTCTGCTGTACAGTAGGTTACAAGTAGGTCACTGTATAAAGGATAGTATTAAATTTGAATTCAATGATATAATATCACTGTATAAGAAAAACGATTCTGAGCGGAGACGGTTTGTCAGTCTGGGTATTAGACATACCTATTATAGGTATACTTATCTATAGTATTAAAAAAAAAATTGACCTATAATAGGTATTAATAATAAATTCCAAATTAATCATATCACAATATCCATCAGGTAACGCGTTATACATCAACAACAAACCGTGGTACTATCATAGATATATAATAGTATACTTTAGAAGTTTCAAGTACCCACAAATAATATTATACAATCATTACACAACAAAATAAATAAAATATTTATTCCAGGTTTTTTAATATGTAATTTCGTCCAAATTTGAACTTAAAATGACTATAAAAATAAACTGTGCTTATGTATTTCTTAGAATTTTTAGCAACAGAATTAAATATTTACGTGGAATTTTGTTTTAAATTTTCAATCCTTAGATATAAAAGTTGAACATTTTATAAATTTTTAACTACAAAATAATTATTCAATTTTAAATTTGATAAATTTTGTCAAAATTTCAACTTCAAATGCTTATAAAAAATAATTGTGCATATGTATTTTTAATATTTTTCAACTGCTATTGTA
>NW_021758963.1:0-711 GCF_005508785.2 Acyrthosiphon pisum
AGTAATAAGTACATTTACTGAAAATTTCATATCCATAGCTTCAGCAGTTCCGGCTAGGCGATGATGAATCACCCAGGACAAGTCTTTTTATATATACAGATTACGGGTGGTGTGGCGTCCTCTCACATCCATTATAATGACATACTCTCCATTACTACTATGCACTATGCAGCAGAGTGATATCGGATATACCCACTTGCCCACACCCTTTATTTTTAAATTTTAAATTTAATAAGTTTAGTAAATATTATGTTTTAAACACACGTGAAATAATTCGACACTTACACTACATTCAGTTTTTCCCTTTTTTGTGTTTTTTCATACGTAACCGCTGAGATGGTTTACGTATCTGGGCTCGTTGTTTCTTTGGTGCCATTGTATTATTTTTTTTAACACCGCACAAATAAATAAGAAAATTAACACAGATATAACGCGCGTATATACGATTAAAAAAAAGTCTCTATTACTGAACAAGTATAGATGATGGTACTAGTTCAGTTAGCTTACAAGAAGAGAACAATATTGGTGTACAATATAAGAATAAACAATAATTATTGCATATTGGCTAAATTTAATATAGGCACAGACATAATATTATAGAGTTTATAAATATCTAAAATATCAAGCCACTTCCAAGAACTGAGTAATTTATTAAACTTCCATTTGCCTTTTATAAACCTTCAATCGTAGAAATGTGAATTCATAAACAAA
>NW_021758964.1:0-880 GCF_005508785.2 Acyrthosiphon pisum
ATTTTTTTAGTTTCTTATTCTATAAATATCAATACAATTTGTTGAGTAAAAATTAAAAAGCTTGAAAATTTAATTAAGACAGACGAAAAAAAAATTTTTTAATCTTTTATATTGACAAAATACGTGAAATTCACGAAAATGTGCAAATTGTTTTGAGTTAGAAATTCATAAAAAATTTTCTATTTAAATCTAACATTTAAAAATGTAATACAAGATTCCTCATAAGTTTATCAACCATTCGTGGGCTCAGAACCAAAAGGTGCTATCTCAAAATATCAAATTGTTCAGGAGAGCCATTTTAAACTATTTTCAACTTAAAACTGCATTATCTTTTTTCGTAATGAATGATTTTTAATGATTAGTACATCTAAAAATTCACAAAGTTGTTCTGAGTTAACACTAGCAATTTATTTTTCTTAAAATCAAAATGTAACGTAAGAAAAACAAATATGTAAAAAACTTCCGTTAAGAACCAAAAAGTTCTTCAGATAGAACCTTTTGGTTGTTAATATTTTTTTTTTTCACTTAGTTAGAACTTCTTGGTTTTGAATTAAATGTATGTTTTCACTATGATGTTACCAACCTCAAAATAATAAATAATGACATGTAATTGGCTTTTCACTTGAGTATAATAGATACCTAACCTAACCTATATACATGACCGTACCTGTAGAAGGGGTTAAAAGTAAACCCCCCCCCCCCCAAAAAAAAAAAAATAAAATTAATATTCAATTAATTAAACATTAAGGTTATAACTTATAAGATTCTGATTTTCATATTTTTCATTAGGGTTTCGTAACCCTGATGACAACATATTTTTTTTTCTATTATAATGATAATAATTGACAAGATCTCGGATCAGAATGTTGAGGCATCCCGT
>NW_021758965.1:0-1414 GCF_005508785.2 Acyrthosiphon pisum
AATATTAACCTAATTACGCGCACGTGTAGTGGTGGAATCCTGTCCCGTTTCTGCAATAGCTTATATTTTTTCACCATTTTTTTACCAAAAGATAGGGTTTAATATACTTAAATTTATGAAATACATTTAATAAGTATTAGTTCATTTTTGAATTAACTACAGCTCGTCCCGTCTAAATATTAACCTAATTACCCGCACGTGTAGCGGTGGAATCCTGTCCCGTTTCTGCAATAGTTTATATTTTTTCACCATTTTTTTACCAAAAGATAGGGTTTAATATACTTAAATTTTTGAAATACATTTAATAAGTATTAGTTCATTTTTGAATTAACTACAACTCGTCCCGTCTACAATTTGGACTATATTTCAGCACCTGTGGCGGTGGAATCCCGTCCCGTTTCTCCAATACTTAATATTTTTTCATAAGTTTTTTACCAAAAGATAGGGTTTAATCAACCCTAAATTTTGATATACTTTTAGTAAGTTTTAATTAATTTTTGATTTAACTACAGCTCGTCCCGTCTAAATATTAACCTAATTACGCGCACGTGTAGCGGTGGAATCCTGTCCCGTTTCTGCAATAGTTTATATTTTTTCATCATTTTGTTACCAAAGATAGGGTTTAATCAACTCTAAATTTTGAAATACGTTTAATAAGTATTAGTTCATTTTTGAGTTAATTACAGCTCGTCCCGTCTAAATATTGACCTAATTACGCACACGTGTGTCGTAGGAATCCCGTCCCGTTTCTCCAATACTTAATATTTTTTCATAATTTTTTTACCGAAAGATAGGGTTTAATATACTTAAGTTGACGTGTAAGTTTCATAACTCTTAGTTCATTTTTGAATTAACTACAGCTCATCCCGTCTACAATTTGGACTATATTTCAGCACCTGTGGCGGTGGAATCCCGTCCCGTTTCTCCAAAACTTAATATTTTTTCACCATTTTTTTACCAAAAGATAGGGTTTAATCAACCCTAAATTTTGATATACTTTTAGTAAGTTTTAATTAATTTTTGATTTAACTACAGCTCGTCCCGTCTAAATATTAACCTTATTACGCGCACGTGTAGCGGGGGAATCCTGTCCCGTTTCTGCAATAGTTTATATTTTTTCATCATTTTGTTACCAAAGATAGGGTTTAATCAACCCTAAATTTTGAAATACGTTTAATAAGTATTAGTTCATTTTTGAGTTAATTACAGCTCGTCCCGTCTAAATATTGACCTAATTACGCACACGTGTGTCGGTGGAATCCCGTCCCGTGTCTCTAATACTTAATATTTTTTCATAATTTTTTTACCGAATAGATAGGGTTTAATATACTTAAGTTGACGTGTAAGTTTCATAAGTCTTAGTTCATTTTTGAATTAACTACAGCTCGTCCCGTCTATAATTTGGACTATATTT
>NW_021758966.1:0-1014 GCF_005508785.2 Acyrthosiphon pisum
GAGTCCTGAATTCAAATAGATACTGTTGTCACTTGTCTGTCATATTAAAATGTATAGTCGATTAGGTATGCAATAATAAATATTAAATTCAATAAGTTTTTCCAAATTAACTAATTACCCCTATGTCCTGAAAGTAGAGAAGAATCACTGGGTTCTGGCAATCTGGCCTCTGGGTAAAGATAATTATAATTTAATATTATATTAGTTATTATTAGTGTATACAGTTAAGTTAATTTTGAGGATTTCATGTTTCATATTGCACCTTGCAATACGGGTACATTTTTTTCGGGTTTTGTGTTTTGTGTTAAAAACGGGGTACAACTTTTTGCGGGTTGTGTGTTTCGTGTTAAAAACTGGGTACAATTTTTTCCGGGTTTCGGGTTTCGTGTTAAAAACCGGCTACAATTTTTTATGGGTTTCGGGTTTCGTGTTAAAAACCGGGTACAATTTTTAGCGGGTTTCGGGTTTCGTGTTAATACCCGAGTAAAATTTTTTGCGGGGAACCCGGGTTTTACGACCCGGGTTCAAACCCGTTTTGACTCCCTGGCTATAGGTACCTAGTGTGGCTTAAGCCACATTTATTTTTGGGGCGGGTGCTTGGTGGCATTTGGAAGTTGGAACACTATAATCTGTAGATTTAATAATTATTCTAATATAAATATGTAATATTGTAAATTGTAATTAGTTTTACTGTATAAGGTATAACTAATGGCTAACTGATAATTTGTAATATGTATAGAATAATGAATATAGATACAACAAGACGTAAACAAGATATAATAATATATTAAGTACATATTATTATCTATAGATTCTATACATCTAGTGATAATTTATTTTTAGACATTAGATAACGACTGACCAACTATTTTCCTTCACTCTATAACACTCATTGACTCATTATTATGATTTTGGTTCGGCGGTGGAGGTTGAATGTCGACGATTGACTATTATAAAGACAATAAAACTGTATTGAATTTTTAAAAACATTTTGGGATTTTGGAAGTAATGATT
>NW_021758968.1:0-640 GCF_005508785.2 Acyrthosiphon pisum
ATCGTTAACTGGCCCAGCCTTGGATATTACCACGGTTTGTTGTTGATGTATAACGCGTTACTTAATGGATATTGTGATATGATTAATTTGGAATTTTTTTTTAATACTATAGATAAGTATACCTATAATAGGTATATCTTATACCTAGACTGACAAACCGTCTCCGCTCAGAATCGTTTTCTTATACAGTGATATTATATCATTGAATTCAAATTTAATACTATCCATTATACAGTATACACTTGTAACCTACTGTACAGCAGAGCGACATCCACTTACCCACCTTTTTTTTTCTATGAATACCAACCAAATTTTATCTGTTGGTCCAAAAAGTGTAAAAATTTAGTACAAGGCTCCTGATATATTGTTACAATAGCAGTTGAAAAATATTAAATATACATGGGCACAATTTTTTTTTTGTAAGCATTTAAAGATTGAATTTTGACAAAATTAATCAAATTTAAAATTGAATAATTATGTTTTGTGGTTGAAAATTTATAAAATGTTCAACTGTTATATCTAAAGATATAGTTTAGAACAAGAATATTTAAAACAAGATTCCATGTAAGTAGTTAACTGTTACCAAAAAATCTAAAATAAGCACAGTTTATTTTTTAATTATTTTAAGTTCAAATTTGAA
>NW_021758969.1:0-828 GCF_005508785.2 Acyrthosiphon pisum
TAGCGAAACCTCAGCCAAGCGCAAACGATCGAGACGACTCAAATTATCTAGCGAAACCTCAGCCAAGGACAAACGATCGATTCGACTGAAATTATCTAGCGAAACCAATGCCAAGGGCAAACGATCGAGACGACTCAAATTATCTAGCGAAACCAATGCCAAGGGTAGTTAGTGGCACGGTAGCCGAATTTTAAAAAAAAATGACAATCACCGTGCGTAGTGGTACGGCAGCCGAATTTTAAAAAAAAAATTACCATCACCGTGCGTAGTGGCACGGCAGCCGAATTTTAAAAAAAAATTACCATCACCGTGCGTAGTGGCACGGCAGCCGAATTTTAAAAAAAAATTACCATCACCGTGCGTAGTGGCACGGCGATGCGGAGTTGAAAAAAAAACCACGCCCGGAGGACGCGTTAAAAAAAATCGTCTCAAATTAATCCTATGTCGGTGCGTAGTGGTACGGCGATTAGGAATTGAAAAAAAAAGGCGCCCGCCGCGCGGAACGCGACCGGTGGGCCGATCCGTTCACGCATCGGTCACTGGGGGTCCTGTCCAACCGACAAGACGAACCCCCGAGGCAAAGGGCAGTCTTAACAGATCGCAGCGTGGTAACTGCTCTGCCGAGTACAACACCCAGCCCGGTACTTAAGTCGTCTGCAGACGATTCCGAAAACTCACACCGTTTGCCGCGGGATCACCGCGTTCACCGTTGATGCACGGGCCAGCGGGCTCGAGAGCCCGCGCGGCCGAGATCCGGCTCGTCGTGGACTCGAAGGTCCGTGCTTTGACGCCTTTCCCGATGTATACTGGGTTCTCTCGTCGTACGAC
>NW_021758970.1:0-776 GCF_005508785.2 Acyrthosiphon pisum
AGCAGCTTGAAATATTGAAGATACATAGGTACAGTCATACAGGCACGATGTTTTTTATAAGCATTAAAGTTCAAATTATGATAAAATTCTTTAAAATCACAAAAATTTATTTTGTAGATAAGAACTCATAAAATGTTCAATTGTTATCGCTAACAGTTGAACATTTTAAAAAATGTTGGGCATAATTAGATCATACAATAATCAAAAAATCTAAAATATATATATATATATGGTTTTTTATTGATATTTTTAGCTTAAATTTGGATGCAATTAGATATTTAAACGAAGAAAAACAATTTTAGTAATTAATTTGTAATTTAAAACAATTATTCGTGGGTACTTGAAACTTACAGTCGTTGCTCAGTATCGTTTTACTTATAAAATGATTTATTGAATTCAAATATTTGAACCCGTCTATTATAATGACCCACTCAACGCTGAGCAGACTCACTTGTTCACCTTTTCAAGTATTAATACAATTATATTGTAAACACATTCATTAATTTTTGATGGTGATTTGAAAAAATGTGAAATGTCCATTTAACTCTAGATATTCTTACATTAATTAATGGCTTCTATAACACAAACATACTGAAAGCATTTGTCTTTTTAGTATTATATTCATGTTACCACTTAAAATATTTAAACAATTAGATTTTAATACAATCCATTCTTAAACTAATGTACTCATATACTATTCTAGATTGTGGCCGACCATATACTCCAAACAAAATATTGATTCTAAATGGTGTTGAAGCTAAATATGGATCAGCCCC
>NW_021758971.1:0-729 GCF_005508785.2 Acyrthosiphon pisum
TTCACCCGAAATGACTGATAGCTAGACACTCAAACTCAGAATCCGAATTTCCGATTTCAACATACACACTCAAGAACCGGACATACACGCCCGGTGCATGGTCTGCGATCCGACGTAGTCGGATTGCCTACCTGACTAGCTACTTGCATACGAGCGACCTACACTCCCAATGCTTCCGTTCGGGAATCGATTTTCACCCGAGATGACTGATAGCTAGACACTCAAACTCTGAATCCGAATTTCCTATTTAAACACATACGAGAACCGGACATACACGCCCGGGGGGTCTGCGATCTGACGTAGTCGGATTGCCTACCTGACTAGCTACTTGCATACGAGCGACTCAGACCCCCACTGCATCCGATCCGCCGCAGGCGGATTGTCCGTTCGGGAATCGACTTTCTCCCGAGATGACTGATAGCTAGACACTCAAACTCAGAATCTGAATTTCCGATTTCAACACACACACTCCAGAACCGGACATACACGCCCGGGGCGTCGTCTGCGATCCTCGGATTGCCTACCTGGCTGGCTGTGTCGTACGATCGACTTGAATCGCCCGACTTACGTCTAGACACTCTTCCGAGTTCAAAAATTACCGCTTAACCAGGGCTGCCAACACGACAAAACACAATACCCGACGACCCCGCGTTCCCGCCGCAAGCCGGATCGAAAAACCCAGCCCGAGGCGAACGACAGAGATGCACCACCGCCCACACAGTCTTTCCG
>NW_021758972.1:0-1162 GCF_005508785.2 Acyrthosiphon pisum
TCTTATTGTTTAAAAAAAAAATTAATTAATTGTTATAGATGGAAATTCAGCGAAGCTACCATTAGATTACATACAAATGACAACCATCCGCTTAATACCAGTCTTAATCAAACAATACAGTCAATATTCGATACTATGCTAAGAGATCCCAAGCGTGAAACTCGCAAAAGCAAGACACCAATTTGATTATTATATGCAAAAATAAATTTATTTAATAAACAAAACATTATAATATTATATTATACGATGTGTTTCTAATATAGTAATATCTTTAGTAATAAATTTGTACGATGGAAACGACTTAAAAGTTCGTAACCTAGATACAAATGTAGAGAATTCTGGATACGCTGGTGTTGAATTGAATCGTATTTGGTCGACCAATGACTGGACATCGTTTGTGCATTTTTGGAAATTCATTTTTAAAAAATTAAAGAATAACTTGGAAAAAAACAATTTAATGAGATGATGAGAGAATTGATGAACGAAACACGACTTGACCGGACAGCTAATCGATAGTGACTGAGTATAATAAAAATAATAATCAACTTTGGAAATTAAAAAAAAATAATTGTAAATTTGTTTATCAAATTTAGATAAAAAAACAGTGTAACCAACATTAGTAGAAATGAAATACTGTAAATATTTTTACGAGGTAGAATTTCGTAGACAATCAGTGTGAAATGTGTTACACGGTAAAATTAAAGTCTCCAAGGGGGACATTCCCCCTTGGAAAAAAAAAATTACCGTGGAAAAGCTGGCTGTGAACATACAAATATATACTACTAAAGTAAAATAAATAATTTGATTTTTATAATACTTGTAAAATATTTGTACACACTTTAAAACACTTAAGAACTCTGAAATAACATGACTTGACACTTGAACGGTAGTAAACGGACTGATATCATATTGCTCTATGCACTATACTTTATGGCTGGAATTCATCGACAATACTCGGACGTGTCATTACAGGCTTGTACAGGTCTGTAGTCGGATGATGTTGTATGGCATGAGGACGGGTGGCGGGGTGTAAAATATAATGTAGACTGGTACTCTGTTGGATTGGAATGTTTTATTGTTATAATTGTGACTATGTGTGAGTTTGTGTGTGTGTGTGTGAGTCTGTATGTAATTTAATGAACCTTAGCCTGGGTGGCTGGTA
>NW_021758973.1:0-925 GCF_005508785.2 Acyrthosiphon pisum
ACAACATTTTATATTCACTCGATTTCTTACGTAACGATTTTCTTATTTTGTTGTAATTAAAAAACGAGTGACTGTAGAAACTTGAAAATTTCACTGAATGTTAATATTAGCATTTTAAATATACGATACATTTTTTAAAATAATTTGACTCTTTTTGAGCTGTTTACGGACATTGTAAGTTTTCAATTTTTTTAGTTTTTTTTTTCTATAAATATCAATAAAGTTTTATCTGTTGGGCCAAAAAGTGTATAAATTTAATACAAAGCTCCTGATATATTGTTACAATATCAGTTGAAAAATATTAAAAATACATAGGCACAATTTTTTTTTATAAGCATTTAAAGATCAAATTTTGACAAAATTCATCAAATTTTAATTTGAAAAATTATTTTGTAGTTAAAAATTTATAAAATGTTCAATTTTTGTATCTAAGAATTGAAAATTTAAAACAAAATTCCACGTAAGTAGTTAATTCTGTTACCAAAAAATCTAAAAAATACATAAGCATAGTTTATTTTTATAGTCATTTTAAATTCAAATTTGGAAGAGATTACATATTAAAAAACCTAGAATAACTATTTTAGTTATTTTGTTGTGATTGTATAATATTATTCGTGGGTACTTGAAACTTCTAAAGTATACTATTATATATCTATGATAGTACCACGGTTTTTTGTTGATGTATAACGCGTTATAAGTACCTAATAAATATTATGATATGATTAATTTGGAATTTATTATAGGTACCTAATATAATATTATGTCTTATACCTAGACTAACATACCGTCTCCGCTCAGAATCGTTTTTCTTATACAATGATATTATATCATTGAATTCAAATTTAATACCATCCATTATACAGTGACCCACTTGTAACCTACTGTACAGCAGAGCGAAATTCCACTTACCCACCTTTTTTTTTTA
>NW_021758974.1:0-813 GCF_005508785.2 Acyrthosiphon pisum
CTTCTCAACACTTGATCTCCAACAAGGTGACTCTGCAGATAAATCAAGCACATCAACAGACCGAAAGTTGATGAAACATATCAGTAGAACCACCCACAGCAAACACTAAATTATCTTTCACTACGGCTAGACCAGCATTTTTACGGTTTGTTATCATTTCAGGTCCATAATGCCATCGGCTTATTTTTATTTCATAAAATTTTGTACTGATCAATTTGTTAGTATCAAACCTACTAACAACTAATTAGATAACCTGTAATAATGAAATTGTTAAATATATTGGAATGAGTGATAAATTATAACATAATTATACTTTATCTCCATGTCTAGGATTATTCCGGATATTATGTGGAATCAGGTCTTTTGACTTCTGTCTATGAAAATTTAATACCTCGTCGATGTATTCTTTACCTTAATAAATTATAAATATATTTTATAAAATTTAAA
Organism: Acyrthosiphon pisum; assembly: GCF_005508785.2. Taxonomy (NCBI): domain Eukaryota; kingdom Metazoa; phylum Arthropoda; class Insecta; order Hemiptera; family Aphididae; genus Acyrthosiphon; species Acyrthosiphon pisum. The sequence goes on from NW_021758974.1 coordinate 448, forward strand.
TTAATTAATTTTAAAAGTATGTTAAAAGACAAAAATTACATTTGACACAATTCTTAATAAGAGGTTCTACGGCTACTTTTTTAATAAGAAATCCTTTGATGTTAATGGCAAACGAACGTGTTCCATTAATTCAGGTAAAATAAGCTTTCTTGAACCCGATTCATATTTCACCCAACGAATAACACTTTCAAATACCTAAACAAATGAGTATGCATACTTAATTATGAATTTGAATTACTATTATAAGTTAATGGATTTTGAATTCGCCAACACTAAAATTTAACAATATTCAATTTTAGTTTGCCTACTTTTTCTTCAGATGGAACTGTAAGTTTATCACTGGCGATCAACTGAATTACTTGTTCC
>NW_021758975.1:0-1520 GCF_005508785.2 Acyrthosiphon pisum
AAAATTATAATGAACATTTGGAGAGGATGCATGAATCATTTATTGCAAAAAATATTGATAATACTATTGCAAATATTTTAACAAACTATGTGGTAGCTAGTTTTGACTTACAGTCAACTTTACAACTACCTTCGTCAGAAGTATCACTTATGTTTTACAGTCGAAAATTAAACATGTTTAACTTGACAATTTATGAATCATCTACACCCAATGATGCATATTGTTACACTTGGACTGAGGTGAACGGTAAACGTGGCAGCTCAGAAATCGGTTCGTGTCTTCTCAAATGGTTTCAAAGTCTGAATAACGAAGTAACAGAGGTAACATTATACTCTGACACTTGTGGTGGTCAAAACCGCAATCAAAATATTTTGGCATTGATGTTATTTATTGTTCAAAAGACTCACATCAAAAAAATTGAACATAAATTCATGGAAAGTGGTCACTCGATGATGGAAGTAGACTCAATGCACAGTGCCATAGAAAAATCAAAAAAGCATGTTCCAGTATTCACTGTTCAAGATTGGGTAACTGTCTTTAAAACAGCAAGATCAACAAGAAATCGAAATAAAAATAAAGGTCCTTATACAGTTACTGAATTAGGCTTTCAAGATTTTGTAAATTTGCAATTATTGGCAACGACGTTGGTAAAAAATAAAAACTATTGTTTGAGTAATGAAAAATTGAATTGGCTTAAAGTGAAAAGTTTTGAGTTTAGAAAAGATAGTCCTTTTATAGTTGGTTACAAATACGACTATTTTGATGAGTATAAATATATTGATGTAAGAAGTACAAAAGGCAGTAGGAGAAGTGAAGGAAATATTTCTATGGATGACATTGTTTTAAAACAGCTTTATACTAAACCTTTACCAATTAGTGTCGAAAAAAAAAAAGAATTTAATAAACCTTTGTAATAAAAATGTGATACCAAGTATATATCACAATTTTTTTTTTTAACTTGCCTAGTTTGTCTAATAAAAGAGCTGATAATATTATAGCTGAGGCAGATACTGACGATGAAGATGAAAATGAATAATCATAATGTATTGTTATAATAATATTACTATTATTATTTATTACTGTTTAAACTATTTTATATTATTATTAGTATTACACCTTGACCTTGTTAACTATTTTTAACATGTTTATAAAAAAGTTCAAAATTATTTTCATTACTTTAATTTGTATTATTTTTATGGAAAGGTTCTTACAAATTGTTTTAAATTAGCATTAATGAGTTTTACTAATAAATAAACCAAATATTGAAAAACTGTTTAATGATAAATCTAACTAATGGTAATTATTGGGTCTATGAAACTTTCGAGGTCATTATTATGGTAAGAAAATAACTTAAAACTACTTTAAACTTATGTATTATATAGTATATTTCAGTACCAATCTAACAAAACAAAAATAAATAGTTTATAACAATTATTGAGCTAATGAGAAGGTTAAGAATAAAAAATGTAAGTTCAAAAAATCTTTAATGGCATTTCCCAACATTTTACTATTTGCCATTA
>NW_021758976.1:0-953 GCF_005508785.2 Acyrthosiphon pisum
ATACGCGTAAGCCTAAGTATATAAAGTTTTTATTCACTAATACAGCACAAGTGTATACAGTATTTAGGTATGTACATATTATATTATTATATAGGTACGACCGAGTGAGTGATACGATGACTTTGTTATTACACGGTTAAAATATAGCAGACAACCGGCGGCTTATATACTGGACCAGTGAATTTGCGAATTTACGAATTGTAACGTTTCAATTTGACGGCCACGCAATATACCTATATAGTACATACTATTATGTATAATTTGTAGTGATGTATATTAGATGTGTTGAATAAAAAACCGTTGATATATTATGATATTATTATATAGGTATATCTAGAGATGTGAGTTTGTATTATACGGTGGTATAATACTGTATTATACGTGGTATTATACACATGGTATAAAATAATTTTATACAGACGGTATAGAAAAAAAAAAATAATGTGTTATTTTTAGTTATTACCACGATTAAAGATAAAAACTATTATCATTTATTATTGTTATTATTATTAATAAGTATACTGTATACCTGTATACTGCAATCAACTTATTGGCTTAATGCCATTTTATATATATACAATTTTAGTAACTCAAATATTAATTTTTAAGTAGTACACTAGTATAGTAGTACCTATAGAATGGATCTCTAATAAAATACAGTATTAGTATTAATATAAAAATTAAAAATATAAAATATATTAAATTGTAATCATGTTTATTTAGCATTCAGGTGTTAAAAATTAGGTACTTAAATCAATTTATTGTACTATTATATTATTTTACATTTAGGTACAATGAAATAGTATATAACTATATGGGTATTAAGTATAATTATCTATTTATTTCTAATTAAAAATTAAAAATAAATAAACAGATACCTTAATACCTATGTTTACTTAAACTTTTTAAAGATTAAATAATTTAGTTCATATAATTTTTTTTACTAAATTTCT
>NW_021758977.1:0-828 GCF_005508785.2 Acyrthosiphon pisum
ACGTTAAGTTAATTTTAATTAAGTTAATTAACTCGTTACTTTTTTTTTCAAATTAACTTTTAACTTAATAAGTTACTTTTTTTTCAAGATTAACGTGTTAACTTCAAGTTAATTTTATTTCAAAAATATCTAAATTAAGTTAATTTTCGTCCGAAGAATAATGCAAATTTTTGAATGTGTTTTTACTTTGACGTATCATTTAAATTTCCCCAGTAATTTTCTTGGATGTAAAGAAAAACGGATCTTTTCTCCTTTACGGGACACCCCTTTTTTTGGGTTTTTTTTGGGGGGGACTTAGTCATTTTTTGGGTAAAAAAAATGTTGGTGAAATCAGAATTTGGCGCACGAAGTTATTCTCGAAGTTATAGCCAATTGACGTTTTAACTTTATATAATAACCCTTAAATACCTATAATGCTTGATTTCTCGCTACGCTCGCTCGGACATTAAAATCAAAAATATCCCCCTATTTGCTGTTGAAACCACCACGGGTGAACATAGGTTTTCAAAAATATTGTATTTAAAGTATACGTTTATTGCAAGCGTGGCCACTCACTCGCTACGCTCGCTCGGACATTAAAATCGAAAATATCCCCTTTTTGCTTTGTAAACCACCACTGGGCCACAACTAGGCCCGCTTGGAGATGCGACATTTATAAGTTATTAAACGTATTATATACTAACTTTGAAGTGTCATAACTTCGAAACTAAGTCTGAGCCCCAAATTCTGACTTCACCATCGTCTTCAGAGGTGTCCCGTAAAGTAAAAATATACCAGAAAAACTATCTAATAAACCATATTATGTGTCTGGAATTTTTATTTTTGCAA
>NW_021758979.1:0-801 GCF_005508785.2 Acyrthosiphon pisum
AAAATATGAATAATGTGTACAGTAGTAACCTACCTATACCTCACATGAAAATACTATAACAGGAAATAAACGCTTACAACTCATACGAGTAAACTCATCGGCGAGTGTAAGAAAACTATACTGTAGAGTGTAGCAATGTACAAAATTATAAATGCTGGTTAGTGAGAAGCTGCCACTTTATACGGTGGAGGATGGTAGGGGTAGCGATTACACTGTTTCCGCAATATTTCGTAAAACTCATAAAATCTAAATAAGTATGTAGGTACTAGGACATTAGGTAGTCACACGCTCACTGAATAAAAATAAATCAAAACACTATAATTTTGTAAACAGGAAAGTAAATAAGAAACAAGAAACATTTCAAATATTTGTCTAAAAAATATTTTTATGAAATAATATGGACTAACGACTGTAAAAAATCGACTATATGCCAAATATGCCTTTACACCCAAAACATGCAAAAACATGCACTATCAAACTTCATATTATTATTACTATTGTTATGAAACGGATTTGTATCTCAGCTAGCATGTTTTCCTGTGTAGCAAAAAAAACATGCAGATGCATGAACTTACGAGCCCTGGTTATTACATACTTTAAATCAATCTAATTACACTATTTTTAGTTTTGTAATTTGTAACCTAAAATTTGCTATGTTATGAGTTAGAAAGATGAAGATAAGACAATGCACACTTAAAAAAATATTGATTGTTTTTTCTCTATTTTAGTATACATAAAAATAATTATAATATAAAAAATCTGGGACGTACGTTTGAGTGTATCTCATCATTGGCATTTTGT
>NW_021758980.1:0-770 GCF_005508785.2 Acyrthosiphon pisum
TACAATTGTTAAGACGCATTAAAACCCTTTTGTGTCATCTTCTTCGACCTAACCGGCACCCATTTCAGAACCTTTGTCAGTGTAAATATCTATTCATGCAGTAATATTTGAGTTTAAGGAAGCGCGGCCGAGAGACGCTACATTTCAAAAACATAGACTTTACGTTTTTATTTTTTTAGCGTTTCTTAGCGTCTGTGTGAAATCGCACAAAATTATTATTGCTATAAAAAATGTATTAAAAACCAAATTATTAAAAACCAAAAAGAAATAATCAGAAGGAAATAGCGAACACGTGAATATAGAACATTGTACGAATATTTACTATTTGGATATGTTTATTATTGCTTTGCATACAATGAAACAATATAATATGATATCATTGTAAATTGGAAAGTTCTATAGTAATGGCTAATGATCAATCACTTTATTTTAAACCATTCAAGACACAAAATACAAAATATTACTCCTTAGCTCAAGATTTACTCATTTATTTTACTTATCTCAAAAGCCAACAGACAATACAATTATTTTGTAACTGAAAGTTACTTAGGTACCTATTGATTTGTTGCGTAGGTATGATGTATTAACACCAAAACAATAGTTATCATCGGGGGACGGAGTGGCCGAGCGGACTAAGGCGTCGGTTGCGACGCGCACCGACGCCGGTTCAAAACCTCGGCTGCGAGCGGCATTTTTCTTCGGGCAAGTCACGGTGTCCCCCCCTGGGCATGGCAGTCACCTACGGGTGGCAAGTAAAAAAATCTGCGGAA
>NW_021758981.1:0-780 GCF_005508785.2 Acyrthosiphon pisum
AATATTTTAGGACCCCTGAAAATTAAATTTTGAATAGTACCAGTTTTCCGCGGTTTTTATTTCTTTTGTTATAAATTGTATGGACCGTACCAATATTCCAAGCATCGACAACTCGCGTATGTCAATGCACCAACGGATACAAGCGCTCGGTATACCAACTGCCGATAATCGAGCGACGCAACGGCGGACCTAACGGGACAGCAACCAGTACCGTGGGCACAGACGACGCGGCGGGTACGCTGATGTGTATACACCGTGTGCACGGCGATGAGCGGACGAACAAGGCCGAGACAACGAGACGCAACACGGCGTATAATAAATAATAATGTATTGTGCCCCGTTACGAGTGAGCCTGTGCCGGCGTACCGCAAGGTATCTTAGTATAAAACTGTCGGAGAACGATTCTAGCAACCGTGCATAATAACGACGAACCACGGGTGACGTTTTACGAGTCAGTGCGATATATTACGCACGGCGAATAGCTCACGGCGTTTTCTTGCGAAGCGCGGACGCACTGGCGACGTCGCAAAGCACCGATTACAACGAATAGTAATCTGTATGCACTATTGATGCCGGCGGCCGTACACGCGAACCAATTCGATGTATACTTACGTAGCGGATAACACACGAAAACTTATTTATTTCCGTAATATTATGTGCGGTGCGAGCCTTTCGACGGCGGCTACTCATACACGCACACAAAACACCGGGTACGGACGACGAACAGTGTGTGACCATAACTACGGTGACAACGATATTTGCATATCACAGACCGTCGTA
>NW_021758982.1:0-648 GCF_005508785.2 Acyrthosiphon pisum
ACGGACATTGTCAATTTTCAATTTTTTTAATTTTTTTTTTCTATAAATATCAATAAAATTTTATTTGTTTGGTAAAAATGCGTGAAAATTTAATGCAAGGCTCCTGATATATTGTTACAATAGCAATTGTAAAATATTAAAAATACATAGGCACACATTTTTTTATAAGCATTTGAAGTTGAAATTTTGACAAAATGTATCAAATTTAAAATTGAATAATTATTTTGTAGTTAAAAATTTATAAAATGTTCAACTTTTATATCTAAGGATTGAAAATTTAAAACAAGATTTCACGTAAATATTTAATTCTGTTACCAAAAATTCTAAGAAATACATAAGCACAGTTTATTTTTATAGTCATTTTAAGTTCAAATTTGGACAAAATTACATATTAAAAAATCTGGAATAACTATTTTAGTTATTTTGTTGTGATTGTATAATATTACTTGTGGGTACTTGAAACTTCTAAAGTATACTATTATATATCTATGATAGTACCACGGTTTGTTGTTGATGTATTGCGCGTTACCTAATGGATATTGTGATATGATTAATTTGGAATTTATTATTGATACCTATTATAGGTCAATTTTTTTTTAATACTATAGATAAGTATACCTATAATAGGTATGTCTAATACATAGACTG
>NW_021758983.1:0-1027 GCF_005508785.2 Acyrthosiphon pisum
GTAAGTCTTGTGAAATAGATAAATACTAAGTTCATTAGATGCATTCAATTCCTTGAGAAATAATATTTTACTACATGAATATAACAAATTGAAGGAACGGTTTTATATGTAATTAAAATATAAAAATACTAGCTGAACCCGTGCACTTTGTTGCCCATTAAGTGTACCAACTATATGTGACTCAAACTTTGTTCAATTCGTTATTTAATATTCGGTGGATGGTTTCAAAATTAATCTTAACTTTTCCGTTGCCCGGAATAAAAATTCTGATTCGCAGCAGTACATTATCAGGTAGGCAATCTACCTGCGGTAGATCGCGGACCCCGTTTTGTATGTACGTTAGTGTATGATTTAACTCTAAAGTATCAAAGTTATACCAAGTTTGTCGTATTCTACCTATGGTGGATTGATATAATCAATTAATACAAAATCCTAACCTAACCTAACCGTACTAAAATCAGATGAATATACGCAAAAGCATACAAAAAAATTCATTCAAAACGATCTAACCATTTAGGAGGAGTTTAGTCACAACACACGTACAGTAGAATTATTGCGCTTAGCAACACATTCTACGATTCATTTTTATATTATATGAAATCAACAAACATGCCCGATTAACCAATAGCAACCAATATAATATAATGCACTGTTGCGCCACTGTTGTATTTTTGACATACAGATTAGAGATTTCCTACCTTTCCGGTGGATTTTCCTAAAATTTTATTTCGTAAAAACCTTCTCCTGGCAGTTACGAACATCTTAAAAAAAATTTGATTGATTGATTGATGAATTGTTATACATTTTTGTCTCCATTTTTATATATATAGACACCAATATTAAAGTATAATTTATAAAATATGTGGTAAATCTCTAATAGTTATTATATATTTTCAGTATCTTCTAGTCAAGATTCACTGCCAAATTCATTACCTGATAAGATTCTGAATGATTGAAGATGTAACTGACGAAGTTCCAGTGTCACGGTCGGCCAAGCGTAGCTTTTTCAAAAAAATATTGAGGACGG
>NW_021758984.1:0-667 GCF_005508785.2 Acyrthosiphon pisum
ACAAATTTGTAAAATATGGAAAATTAATTCTATATTTATATACATGTAATATTCACAGATAATATTTAATTTATAAAATAGATTATGTACATATATTAGGGATTTACCAATTTTATCAAGTCTTCATTTGTTGTTTGATCCGGTGTATGTATTTTTGAAATCATTGTATAAAATAATTTTTCTATATTCACATTGGTTTTGGAAGACACTTCAAAAAATGGAATTCTTAACTGTTCTGCTATCTAAAAATATTTAAAGCTATCAAAATATATTAAAATAGTGGAGGAAATATGTCTTCATTAACTAGGTAATGAATAAAATATTTGAAATTATTTAAATGTTAGATATTTGTGCAGTGGCGTACGCAGGATTTTTCAGTGGGGGGGGGGGGCTTGAAAATTAGTTACAATTTTATTTTTATTTTGTCCAGTCTAATAATTTCAAACTAAACGTTTGAGGTATTTTAAAATGTTTGTAGCTTTTCCACTTTTATAGTAGAAAAAATGCTCTGATCATAAACATTGATGCCGGATGTATGTTTTTGGAAGCGAATTGGATCTAGTTGATACTTTTAGGAGGTCGAAATTGAAAATGCTCATTGCTTTCTAAAATAATTGGAGAAAAAAAATGAAAATTTATTAAAATTGTTTGGTAGCCAACTTGGTTA
>NW_021758985.1:0-776 GCF_005508785.2 Acyrthosiphon pisum
AGGATTTTTTTCGTTTGTTTCATTTAATTATTAAAAATCATTGGTAAATGTTATAAAAAAAATAAAATCGCTACAACACAGATAAAGTTGTTCCCTATGCGCTGTGGAATTTTGGTAATTCTACTATAAATACCAAGGGAGTGGTTCTATAATCACAGTTTTTTGGTATGTCGTACATATTTTGTTACACGGAGACAACGCACGCGGGTATCAGGTCCTCTTAATAAATTTAATATTTACTGACAATTTAGATCATGATAGAACCTATACTCAGATTAATACTTCTGAATTCTTATAATTTAAATCGTTAAATACAATTAATTGAAATAAAAAATAATAGGTACATACTTAAAAATGTATTAGGGATACCATTAAAGTTTGATTTTCTAATTTGTAGTTGTGCTTTATAATGTAATAAAAATAATCATAAATTATTATTCAACAAAATATTAAAAGGATGTCCGTCACATAAACAATTATTCAATGTTATTTAAATTATATAATATAATATTATACACGCAAAATCAGTTTTTTTTGTTATTAGTAATCACATAGGTACTACAATAAAAATAGAGAATAATATTTTTGAGGTTATGACACATCGATTAGTCTAAATATTTTTTTAAAATAATTTAAACAGTTTTAGTTTTTTATTTTCAGTAAATATTATCGATAAAAAACCATAAAAATGTGGTACAAGATGCCTCATAAGTTAATCATGTCACAATTCAAAACATCGAAACAATTGCAATTTGCAATATTTTTTAAAGTGTCAT
>NW_021758986.1:0-963 GCF_005508785.2 Acyrthosiphon pisum
ATTTTCGAGGAGCATACAATTTATTTCAGTTATTTGATAACACTTTTTCATATTGGACATTTTTGAGTACACGAAATGTTTGAACAATATATTATTATGAATAGAAGAGTGGATATTAATAATTATTAATTTCGTAAATTTCGAAGTGTGGAGGAAAATATTATGTTACAGGTAGGTACTTATTTAGGTAGTTGTTAATAAATCAATTTCAAGTCGTCTGTCTGTGGTCTGCTCATAGTTATGGTATAATCGATAAGATAGAAATTCCATCGTTTGATAAGACTTCGATAACGTTTTCGTGTACATTGGTACATACCTGGTATTTTGTACAGAACAAATTAATCGTATTTTAACATGAAATCTGTTTTTATCAGTACCATGATGGTAATTTAATTATTTTTAATTTAAACTTCCAAATATTGTAAATTAAACGTTAATTGGATAACAAAACATATTATTGATAAATTAATGTGCACACATCTATATACATCTATATTTTTTTTTTTTTTTTTTTTTTTTTTTATTTGAGTTAAACAATCTATACAAGTTATGTATAATAAGCTTAAGTGTTAACAAATTAAAATAACAGCCAAAAAAAATATGAAGGAAAAGCCACCCACTGGTGACACTCCAGGTCAAAGTCGTAAGGTTAAATTATAAAAGTAGGTCGCGGCACCACTTTCTTTTCAATCTTTTGGGAGGGTTGCCAGGCATTGGATTGGTTAAATTTTTAGCTAGGATGTTAGGGTGGTCGAAAAAAGAGTTGTGGTAACGAGAGTAAAACTTGGTAGCGGTTTCTAACACTGTGTTCATTTTTAGGTCTGAGTGTAAAGTTTGATTGGATACATAGAAAGGAGCCTTTGTTATTAAACGAAATAATTTATTTTGGGTTATTTGAATTTTATTTATATGTGACTTTTTTGCAGAGCCCCATATTTGGATGCCATACATCCAAATGGGTTT
>NW_021758988.1:0-1196 GCF_005508785.2 Acyrthosiphon pisum
ATCATTGTATAAGAAAAACGATTCTGAGCGGAGACGGTATGTCAGTCTAGGTATAAGACATAATATTATATAGTATATAATTATCTATGGTATAATGGTATAAAAAAAAAATTGACCTATAATAGGTACCTATAATAAATTCCAAATTAATCATATCATAATATCTATTAGGTACTTATAACGCGTTATACATCAACAAAAAACCGTGGTACTATCATAGATATATAATAGTATAATTTAGAAGTTTCAAGTACCCACAAATAATATTATACAATCACAACAAAATAACTAAAATAGTTATCCTAGGTTTTTAATATGTAATTTCGTCCAAATTTGTACTTAAAATGACTATTATTGTATTAAAGTAACTATTATTGTAATTGCATTGTATTAAAGTTTTACACTTTTTGGCCCAACAGATAAAACTTTATTGATATTTATAGAAAAAAAAACTAAAAAAATTGAAAACTGACCATGCCCGTAAACAGCTCAAAAAGAGTCAAATTATTTTCAAAATTTTATCGTATATAGAAAATGCTAATATAAACATTCAGTGAAATTTTGAAGTATCTACAGTCATTCGTTTTTGAATTAAAACAAAATAAGGAAATCGCTACATGAGAAATCGAGTGAATATCCAATGTTGTAAAAATTTGAATTTCAAACGATCATAAAAATTTAATTTGAGTTTCTTATAGACATTTTTTTTTTTGATAAAGGTAGATTATCCTATAAGGAATCTTGTATTACATTTTAAAATCTTAGTTCTAAAAAGAAAAATTTTTATGAATTATAAACTCAAAATAATTAGGTAATTTTCGTGATTTTTCATATTTTGTAAATTTTTAAACTTTAAATGCTAATAAAAAAAAACTGTGACTAAGGATTTTTAATATTTTTCAAATGTCATTGTAACAATATAGTAGGAGCCTTGTATTAAATTTTCAAGTATTTTTACTCAACAAATAAAGTTTTATTGACATTCATAGAAAAAAAAACTAATTAAATTGGAAACTGGAATTGTCCGTAAACAGCTCAAAACAAATCAAAATATTTTTAAAAATTTATCATGTATAGAAAATGGAAATATAAACAACCAGTGAAAATTTCATGTATCTACAGTCATTCGTTTTAAAGTTACACCAAAAACCAAATTCAATTTTGTGAAAAATCGATTTGCGTAAAAATTCCCGTTT
>NW_021758990.1:0-1316 GCF_005508785.2 Acyrthosiphon pisum
TAAAACCGAACTTGACAAGAATAATAATATGATTTTTAATATTTGCTACGATAACCCATAGGTGGTCTTAGGATTTGAAATTTGAAAGGAATTTAGTCTCTTATATATTTTAAAAATAATTTAACGAGCCCATGGTTGATGGACCTTTCACTGATAAATTATTTATCTAAAAACTATTTTTGAATAAATCTGGCTTATCAAATCTATCCTAAGTGCACCTATAATTGTATAATTAATTTTAATTAATGCAATCTAAACTACGACCTGCAGCCACATCTTAATCGGTTGACTGAATATCACTTCACGCGTGAAACTTAACACGGTAAGTACCTACTGTGTTGGCAGCTATTTTAAGTCAAGGAAAAATAATTCAATTAATTTTAAACATTACTTTAATTTAAACACTAAAAAAGTTAAATTCTTATTGGAAACAATTTACTGTCGAAATATTACAATATAAATAAACTAATTCTATTCGATTAAACAGTGTATAGGCACAATCGTCGTCAACAATAAACAATACTAGCCAACACAGTATAATATCAATGTTATATGCGACATAGTGTTTACTGTTTATACGTCATAATAATAATGGTGGACGGAGTGGCCGAGCGGATTAAGGCGTCGGTTGCGACACACGTCGCACACCGTCGCCGGTTCGATGTCGGCCGCGCACGACATTTTTCTTTGGCCAAGTCATGGTGTCTGGAGAAAAATGCCACCATCCCCCCACCCTGGCATGGCAGATACTTACAGGTGCCCGCTAAAAAATCTGCCAAATCCATAAAACACACGTGTTTAAAACGTACAGTACCTACCCTCCCCCACAGTAAAAACCACTCAATGGCCTAAAATTCCGCAGGTTAATTAATACAAAAAAAAATAATAAAAATAATAGTAGGTATATAGCATCATCGAAGGTACTTCAGGTATTACTTGTAGGTATATATTACAATAGTATATTGTGTGGCAAGGGCTGGAAGTGAGCAATTTCAGGCGCGGGCGACGTATGTAGCGAGTCGCAGTCGTGGGCCGCATTTCACTAAAGACTGAAATTTCCTTTCCTGCACGAGCCACACATACTATTTTTTGTCACGCTTCTGCGTTCATTGATCATGACAAAGTCGGCAAAGGTAATGCACTGTGCACTATTCAGAGATATTCTTTGCAACAACCAGACTCAATTATTAGATTACTGTAAATGAATGTGTTAAATTCGAATTCAATGGTATACTATTCCAAAATTTAAACACTCATCCAAAATACCATTTTGAGGAGTATTTCGATATTTTTATACTGTTGAAAGAGCAATTATA
>NW_021758991.1:0-737 GCF_005508785.2 Acyrthosiphon pisum
GAAAGTCAAATTAAATGTTTATGATCGTTTGAAATTCAAATTTTTACAACATTGGATATTCACTCGATTTCTCATGTAGCGATTTCCTTATTTTGTTGTAATTCAAAAACGAATAACTGCAGATACATGAAAATTTTACTGAATGTTTATATTAGCATTTTCTATACACCATACAATTTTGAAAATATTTTGACTCTTTTTGAGCTGTTTACGGACATTTTGAGTTTTCAATTTTTTTAGTTTTTTTTTCTATAAATATCAATTAAGTTTTATCTGTTGGGCCAAAAAGTGTATAAATTTAATACAAAGCTCCTGATATATTGTTACAATATCAGTTGAATAATATTAAAAATACATATGCAAAATTTTTTTTTATAAGCATTTAAAGATCAAATTTTGACAAAATTTATCAAATTTTAATTTGAAAAATTATTTTGTAGTTAAAAATTTATAAAATGTTCAATTTTTGTATCTAAGAATTGAAAATTTAAAACAAGATTCCACGTAAGTAATTAATTCTGTTACCAAAAAATCTAAAAAATACATTTACACAGTTTATTTTTATAGTCATTTTAAGTACAAATTTGGACGAAATTACATATTAAAAACCTAGGATAACTATTTTAGTTATTTTGTTGTGATTGTATAATATTATTCGTGGGTACTTGAAACTTCTAAAGTATACTATTATATATCTATGAGAGTACCACAGTTTTTTGTTGATGTATAACGCGTTA
>NW_021758992.1:0-517 GCF_005508785.2 Acyrthosiphon pisum
TATGAGGAAATGGCGCGGTGTGTCCTGACTGTGTAGTGTCCACTGTCTATACGTAATCGTAATAATCAATGTATAAAGTGTCGGTGAGCGTTCGTAGTATTACTATTCATTCTACGAAATGTAAATCTTGAAGTTACATTTTTATTATTATAATATGTTTTTGGAATGGGGGTTTTTCCCATTATCGAATTACTTACCGCCTATAATGTATATGCATGTATTGTGTAGGAAGTAGGTACTGTAATTTGGTACAGTGTGTGGCAGGGCACAAAGTGTTTATTAATAAATAAGAATTAAAATGAATCATACCATTTTTTTTTTTTTGAAATATGCTAATCGTTTACCGGGTAAATATTTTTATACCTGGGTATAAGTTTTGTACCTGGGTATAGTGTTTATGCCAAAAAAACTAAACATTTTATTTTTTTTCTAGTTTCGTAATAATTTATAAGTTTGTATTTGAACTATTTGTAGGTATAAGAGTATAAGACAATATATAAATACAGCTCATGGGGGG
>NW_021758993.1:0-1013 GCF_005508785.2 Acyrthosiphon pisum
TCTTCATTTTATGCTAAAATACATGGTGTTTAGATATTCAGTGCTTATAAATTTGAAAATTACTTAGGGCTATAAAAAAAAGTATTTCTCATTCACGGTTCCCATTACAAGAAGCTACTAATAGAATACTAGAAAAAGTAAATAATATGTACACTGGTCATGAAAATACTAATTTTGATCAAACTTATAAATTAGGTAAGGAATGTGAACTAGATAATAACATTTTTAATAAAGATTTAGATTGCACTTTTTATCAAACCATAACACTTACTAATACAAATTATTTAATATCCACCCAACAGGTTCCCAAAAATAATTATATCATGTTAACTACAAATGAAATTGCATCAGTTAAGCATATTTCAAAATGTAAAAATGGAAATATTTTTTTTAATGTATTTGTTTTTAAATCATCAAATTTTTTTTGTGTTCCATTTGAATCATCAGTTATCGGCTCTGTTATTGTAGATATTAAATCACAGTCCGACTTAAAGCGTATAAGTGTTAATGACATTAAATATAAATGTTTTTTTGTACCTTTGTCAGTAGTATATATTTGTTCCTTCTGAGCACCTTTTTTACAGGGAGATTTCATCATTTCAAGGGGGCATTTCTACATGCTCCACCGTGTAACACAAATTGAACACAAGTAAAAGTTATGTGTTGTGTACAACACAAGTACACAACACATAACTGTGTCTATATAATTTGTTACACAAACAAAATAAATATGTTTTTTACCATCAATGTATTACTCATAAGCGTTGGCAACACTGAACTTTTTTTGTTCACTGGTACTAAAATTGATTTAACTATACATTTCAGTAACGAATAATCCGTTGTTAAACCAAGTTATGCTTTTTATTTTATTGTCTTGTTTCACTTATAGATTTATTTTTTAAGTACGGATTTTCAATTAAATTTTTTTCTTTAAATAAAAAAAAAACATGACTTTCAAAAACTACCAGCGATTATTCTTCATTAGTTTCTTTAGTACGAACCAACCATATCCA
>NW_021758994.1:0-850 GCF_005508785.2 Acyrthosiphon pisum
AAATAAATTCAATTTATATAAATTAATTATTAAGTAGGTGGGTAAGTAACTAACTTGAATTATTGGTGATGAATGAAAAATTAAATTAAACAACTGTCAACTGATAATTTGATAAAATTTATCAAATAGGTAGACAATAACTTTAATTTCTTGAAATATTAGTCATTCGAATACAATAAAATAAGAAATTTAATCATTCAATAAATGAAAAAATAAACTACAAAAATAACTAGTTACTTATTATTTTTAACGAGTTAGATTAGATTATTTTACACATTAAATTCAACTAATTAAGTAACAAAATTTATGTGAATTAACATTTAAAACTAACTAGTTAGTGCCCATCTTTGTCCAATTTATTACAAAGACATTTAGAATAAAGGAAAAAGATATATCGCAAAAATATTGATTATATTATATTATTTTTTTGTTTTTTTTCTATATACCTACAATACTTGGCAATTAATATCCATTACCTAATCTAAAAATGATAGGTTTCATTAAACAATAAAATAACTTTTAGTTTTGTACTTCAGCAGTATAACTAAAAAATAAAAATCAGAATTTAATAAATAATTGTTGTAAACTTGTACCTATATAATGTTGGAAAAAATTAGATACATTCAGTTTTACCAAATCGTCAAACATCCTGTTGCTAAGTGCATATAAGTGTTTGGGAAAATATATTATTCGTTTCTATGTCACAGTTATTACCAATCAGTATTAATTTGTTACGTCTTGCAAACATTACGAATAAATTTATCTACTTTTGTCTTAAGTAAATCGTTTTTTCATATTATAATCTGTTTATTCAACGTTCATCATAAAACCACCATGTCAAAATATAATG
>NW_021758995.1:0-1004 GCF_005508785.2 Acyrthosiphon pisum
CAATAATTTATAAACGATACAATGGTAGATTATATCTAAAATTGTTAAAGGAGTGTGAATTTTTTCCTGCCGTCAAGAAAGGTATTATAATATATTTTACATTGCCACCTACGACATGCACTGTAGAACGATCATTTAGTACACTACGAAGAGTAAAGACATGGACAAGATCTACAATAATGAGTGAAGATAGACTTGATGGATTATGTATGATAAGTGTACACAGGGAAAAAATTGAAGATAAAAAGAATGAATATATAGAACAAATAATAAATATATTTGGTGTTAAAAAAAGAAATTTACAATTTTTATTTGAAAACTAATGTTTTAATAAATTTAATATAATTAATGTTTTATGACGTGTTGAATCTATATTATTAATTAAATAGAAATTCAATAAAATACTTTTATGGTTAATTGGTTAAAAATTTGTTTTATAAATGGATTGATAAATTAAAATTTTGTCCCCCCCTTAAGAATTTTCCTATGGGCGCCCTTGATATTAAGATGTATTTATGTCCGCACACAACTAACTGACTGTGTACGATCAAATGTCTATTTTGATTGATATACGGCACCCATATTTTCGTAATGAAATCTTTTTTCGTTGTTGTAAAGTCCCAGATAGCATTTTCGTAATGATAATATTTTATTAATATCATATCTTCGTTAAAAAAATAATATTTTAGAAAAAATATTAAAATAAAATCAAGTAATTATTTGGTAAAATAATATTATGAAAATAGTAATAATATGATATCATTAATGAAATAATGAAATAATATTCTGGATATATTGTCATTATGTTATTAAATATGAATTGTTTAAATAATATTTTGAATATATTAATAATAAGTCATCATTAATAAAATAATGAAATAATAATCTGGATATATTATCATTATGATAATAAATATGAATTGTTTAAATTATATTTTGAATATATTAATAATAGGACATCATAAATGAAATAATGAAATAATATTCTTAATTTTATTATATTA
>NW_021758996.1:0-693 GCF_005508785.2 Acyrthosiphon pisum
TTCTCAATCATTAATACAGAAACTTCCCTTTTTTGAGGCAGGGTTAAGACCAATTATACGCACAAATTATAAATTGTTATTTGTACGCACTCAACAATCACTCATTTAAGTAAAAATAACTGGTTGAATATCTATATTAATCAATATAGATATTTGTATTAGGGCCATGGCCATTATGAAGCGGCCTCATCCTAAATTTACAAAAAATTTCGGGCTAGAGCCCGACCTTTACATAGGGATCGGCGTCACTGAATATTAATATAAAATATGGAGGATTCGGCCATGAACAAAATTAGTTATAGGTTATATTATTATAAGTGAAATATCACAATGAGCGTTAACTTGTAATTTAATTTTTCTCCAATTTTATATGCTAATTCTCCTTAATCTTATGTCTCTGTTTAGTAGCATTTCTATATCTGAAAATTATATTATATCAAAACCAAATTAATCCTAAACAAAAATTAGATTGACTAATACTTAAAATCTAATTTTGTCAACTCTAAAAAAAACCCAATAATAGCTATTATATTATTAGTTTTATAATATGAAATGTTTTTAATTTTATAATTATTAAAGGACAATTATTATAGTTTTTAATTTTTTTTTCTGAAATTCTCATTACGTTGAAGACCCCAGTCTTAAAACGTATATGACAAGTGTGATATTTCATATTCTAACAATTTCAAATTA
>NW_021758997.1:0-1664 GCF_005508785.2 Acyrthosiphon pisum
AACGCAAAATCATTATGAGTGACGATGATCAAAAAAATCGTGAAAGCCGGTAATCTGAAAGGTAAGTGAGCATTGTAATTGTCAACGTAACTAATTTTACAACTCAGCAGTGCTGATTTGAACATTTTGCGCCCCGAGGAAACATAATTTGCACCCCCACCACTGTAAAAAAAGTTATTTCTTTAAATGTATCTAAGGTATAACTACTTTTTTTGTAGCATAAATGCAGTTTAGCTGCCAAGTGATTTAAAAAAAAAAAAAATCGGGAAATCTATGTAGGTACCTATTTCAATGAGTTAAGATCATGATTAAAGATAATATCTTTAATCGTGGTTAACAACAATAGTGCAATCGAAATTTCCGGTCAGACTTAGTTTAAAGTGTATAGATTTTTTAAATCCGTAAGTTTCCGTATTCCCATGAGTATTAATATTAAAATTACTTTATTACCCTACAGTAAAATATTAAAATGAAAAGTATGATGATGTGTAATTGACTATTATTCGAAAATTCAAATTTTGAAAAAATAGAAATCGCTTAGATACTAAACTGCATTTGTTCCAATATTTCATATTTTCATTCATAAGTTAACTCTTATAGGTAAATCATAAGGAAAGCCAATGTTAAATAAACGAATTAAAGCTTAAAAAAAAAAGTAGATAGGTATAAGTAAATAAAAATAAACACGAATATTTCTTTATGGGTAATATAAGAGTTTGATATTATTTTTAATTACCTATAGTAAAATGTGTTTACTGTACATAATAATTACATAATTAGTATATTGAATTGTTGAAATAAATTAGTAGTTATGATAATAATATATATTATACTATACCTATAAACTAAAAAATAGAATAGAAAATGAAAAAAATGTATTTTTATTTATTTATTTATTTATTTATTATCATTAGGGTTCGGATTTAAAGGCAAATGCCTTTATTTTATTAATCATAATAGAAAAATTTAATTTCTTAGACGATGGATGCATTTTTTTTTGCCTTTTGTACCTATAAATGCCTTTTTTGTGTTTAATTTTGCAGTTGATTTTATAATTTTATATACAGCTTACGTATTATCGCTACAAATGGGTTTTATTCTTCACAATATTTATCGATATCGTCTTATCGAGTATTTGGTATGGCCATAAAATTACCCGTACATCTATATTCGATGGACGTAGAAAGATCCTTTTCGATGTATAAAAATATTTTGAGCCCAAACCGTAACCGTTTTTCTGAAGACAGCTTATTAAAATACATGGTAGTCAATTTTTTTTTTAAATACCAACTCGTTTATTTTGCATTAAATTAACTGGTATAACTCAAGTAAGTTAATTTTTAAAATTGTTTTTAACTAATTCTTAGGACAAACCTGGTTAAAGAAAAAGGTAATCTATTTATACAAAATAGTATAAACTTAATTTAGTTTAGTATTCATGCTCATTTTTAATTTGTATTTATCTCAAAATGTGTGCATTTGAAAGTGTTTAAAAAAATGTTCACTATTTTATTTTGTAGTACCTATATTTATGAATTGCCTTTTTATATAAATTGAATGCCTTTTTTACATTTTAAATGCTTTTTTTATTGATTATATATTGCCTTCAAATCCGAACACACATAATTATCATTTATGAATTAATTAATTTATATTTTTTATAA
>NW_021758998.1:0-1029 GCF_005508785.2 Acyrthosiphon pisum
GGAGACCGTGTTCAAGGCTACAATCACCCGATTCGGCCAATTCACAGAGTTTCATACCCGGCTATGATTAAATACATTAATAAGTTGGTTATAATTTATAAATAGTATACATATACATGGTATTTATTTAATATTAAGATAAGCCGAGTGCGGACGACCGTAGATGTATTGCTCCACGGAAAAACCTATACTTTTATCGCTTTTAAATAGAAGGCTGCAAACAGACTGACCTCTCATTTCTCAATAATCTATTCACTATTCAGTATGTTCAGTTGTTCACTATTTAGTATTTACTGTTGTCACTCAGTCACTACACACTGGTCTGTTAGTGTTTACTGTTAAATAATATTTATTTTAAAATTCGGTGAATTAATATGATGAGACATTATTATAATTAATTTTATTCTTGCCAATATCGGTCGTATTTTTATCGTTTTAATTTTAAGATTAAAAATATATGTCTAGAAATTAGCACATATTATATGTTGTGTGCACATTCAACTTGATTATATTTTTACATTTAAATATTACACTTTTCATATTACACAAAATTTACATTTTACATTAAGAATGTATGTAAATGTGTAAAAAAAATAAAAATAGGGGCACTGTCAAAATATTGGGGCACTAATTCTACCAGGCTCGACCGGAAACTGAAGTCTGCACACGCATATGGGTACGAAGAAGTAGTTGTCCAAGGACTAGGATTGGACACTCCCGTCTAACACACTTTCATCTCATAAGTCATAACTAAAGAAGACTGCCCGAACAGTGAACTCTGTGACAAAGAACTGACGATCATATACATCACACTAGAATACCCCAAGTTCAACAGCTCTAGACAAATTCTCGGAAACCTATCAACAATGCAACAAGCACTTGGCGAAGAGAACTCCAAAAATATATACAATTTTTACTCAAGCATAGGCTTAGCAAAGGACAGCAAAAAAAAATTATATGTATACCTATAATAATAATATATTTCACATTCCCCCCCAAATGTTAAGCATAATGTATTCCCATAGTTTT
>NW_021758999.1:0-457 GCF_005508785.2 Acyrthosiphon pisum
ATTTAAATATGATGAACATTTGAAGTGTTTAGGGCTATTAGTTTTGAGCTACACCAAAAAAACGATTTTTTCAAAAATTGATTTTGCGCAACTAAAAATTACCATTTTTTTCACTTTTTAGATTCTTAGTGGAACGGTGAATGTATTGATTTTACAATGATGTGTGTTTTTTTATTTTTTTTATTATTTTTTTTAATTTTTTTTTTATTTTTTTTGTGTCTGTGTACACGATAAGTAGTCGAAATAATGCTACGATTTTCAACTTCAGTATCTTGTTCGATCAGAAAGTGAATATCGTTGGTGCATTGACCGTAGATACATGAAAATTTGACTGAATGTTTATCTTAGCATCTTCTATACACCATAACATTTTCAAAATATTTTGATTTATTTTGAGCTGTTTACGGACATTTTCATTTTCCATTTTTTTTTAGTTTTTTTCTTAAAAAATATCAAT
>NW_021759000.1:0-783 GCF_005508785.2 Acyrthosiphon pisum
TTAAATGCGCTCCCCCCACATATCAATCCATCTAATTCCATGGAATACTTTTTCATGGCGCGTATTTAAGATGTTAACTTTTGACGCATAAGGCGCATAAATACCATATACATTGGTAGATGAAACACCACTTGCAAGCTTAAAAGATATTCCATTTAGAGTTGCATAATAGCAATATAAACCGCTGCTATGAACAAACATGGCCTGTGCTTTGATGGTGCTGTATGCCACAACTCCATCAGTTGAGTATATACCAGGAACGTCAGGAACCTCCGTTGAAGTAACGGTCTGACCACCATATAGGATTTTACATACCCACGATGTCGAAGGTGTTCTTAACACCATTCCAGAGCACAGTAGTACCGGCTTGGATGTCAGATATGCATTCTTGGTTAGAACAAATTCTATGTTGGTGCTGAACATATTAGTTCTTTTTATTTTATATGCCTTATAAAACGCATCCCACGAATCCTCAGTAGCAGATTCGCCAACCACTACCCCCTTCCCACCAAGTTGCTCAATCGAGATAGTTCCATTATGTTGCAAAATAGCATACAGACCATTACTACACAGATAAGCAAGCTCAGGAATTTCCCCTTGTGTTGAGCTAATCAGATAGCGCGCACCTCCGCCATCGCCAGATGAATAGTATCCTTCCGTCTCATAAATAACTCCTAACTTCACATCGTAGGCCAGAAGCTCAGCAATTGTTTTAATTCTGAATGCTGAACCTGATATTGATTCAATTAGGTTCTGAACAATTGTTATGAGTGTAGCTGGGTT
>NW_021759001.1:0-4163 GCF_005508785.2 Acyrthosiphon pisum
TGATCAGATCATCAACATAAAAATCTTGCCCAATAACCCTTTTATTTGTGGGTCATCACATCATCGGCAAGTGTACCAAACAGCGAGTGGCCAGAAATGAAGCTGATTTAGTGCCGTATGTAACTGTTTTTAGCTTATAATGCTTCAACGGTTGATCAGGACTAGCTCTATATAAAATTCGTTGCAATTCACTGTCATCGGGGGACATGAAAACCTGCCTATACATTTTTGCAACATCTGCGGTAATGGCTGTATTAAATAAACGGAACCGCCACAGTATTTGTATGATGTCTGGTTGAACCTTCATATAACAAGTCGACATTATCTTGCTGAATTCCTTGTGGAATTGATTACGTACCATCATGCACTCGAATCAAGTTATGCAAAACGCATATAGCTTTTATCACTATTTCAATTTTTTCAGTTTTAAAATTGATGGGTCGTTCCAATATTCTAAATTTAGATGCCATCATTCCAAACGCACACTCCACTGACTTACGACCGTTGGATAATCTAATAATATTAAAATAATATGGGATTTACTAGTATTTTAATCATTAATTTGGTTTTAAAATAATAAATTACCTGTAATTAAAAATTCTTTTTGTATTCGTCAATGAACGTCTTGGATATGGTCTCATAACGTTGTCGAGTAGGGGAAATGCCTCATCTGCAACGAAGTAATAGGGAAATGTTGGATCATTTTCTTCGTGTGGCAAACAAGCATTTTCGGGAAGGTTGAGTTTTTTTTTAAACAATAATTGACCAAATGCAGATTCTTTAAAAACTTTTGAGTCACTGTTCCGACCATATTCTCCTACATCAATAGTGATAAACTTTCCATCAGCGTCTGCTGTAGCCATTAAAACAATTGAAAAATATCCTTTGTAATTGAAAAATGACGATCCTGAATTTACAGGTGCCTTAATTCGTATGTGCTTGCCATCTATACTACCAACACAGTTTGGCAAATTCCATAGCTCATTATATCGATCAGCAATAGTTTTCCACATTATTTGATTAGGTATGGGCATGTATAGAGGCTGTAAAACTTCCCATAGGGCTTTAGATGTAGTTTCTATGATATTACGAACGGTCGTTTTACCTCTCAAAAAATAATATGAAATTGATCTCATTGAAACTTCTCCAGAAAAATACCTATACATAAAGAAAACTCTAGATTCAATATTTCATATTTTATACTAACCTGAAAAATGAAATAGTTTTTGTTGTACACAATATTTAAACATTTTTTTTTTTTTTTTTAATAGTTTTTAGACACTGTAGACACAATATAAGTATATTATAACATTATATATATATATATTTTTTTTTTAAATTTTTTTATAAGTATTTAGATACCTATATAAGAGGTAATATTAAAAATTAAAAATGCAATCAAATTTTTTTTGGGAAATTTAAAAAATAGGCAATTTTTAACCTACCAAACAAAACACAAATAATTATGATGATAAAAACATTTATTTGAGTCGAGTAATTGATTTTTTCACACTTTTAAAATGTTATTTTTTTTTGCACAAGTATTCTTTTTGGGACACAACTCTGATAAAAATTTTGTAATAATAATATTTTTAGTCAGTCGTTTGCTATCAGGGAAGTATATTTCTTAAATGATTTATTATACATAATATAATTTCCATAGTTTTTTCGTATGTATCAATTATTATTATACCTACAATCATTATTTTCTTATTATCTAGTACCTATTTTCAGTTTCAAATTTTTAAAGTTTTTTTTCTATAAATATCAATAAAATGTTATTTGCTGGGACAAAAAGCGTGAAAAATTAATACGAGGCTCCTAATATATTGTTTCAATAGCAGTTGAAAAACATAAAAAATACAATGTCATAATTTTTTTTTTCATAAGCATTTAAATTCGAATTTTGTCAAAATTTATCAAATTTAAAATGTAATAATAATTTTGTATTTAAAAATTTATAAAATGTTCAACTTTTATACCAAATGATTGAAAATTAAAAGCAAGGTTCTGTTAAATAGTTTATAATATATAAATTACTTTTCACAATATCATCAAATATATTAAAATATTATGTATTTAAATAGTGACTGAATGTAAAGAACGATGGAAAAATTTGAGAGCTTGCTTCACAAGGCATTTAAAAGCCAAACCTCCGTCGGGATCAGCTGCCAAGTTCAAAAAACCATATTATTTGGCAGAGTTTTTAAATTTTCTTGAACCTTTTACGAAATCACGAAAACAGTCAGGTTAATAATTTTTTCATAGTATAACAATAATATTAAATTAATATTAATTGTAATATAAATTTAAAAAAAATATAAATCTCTTTTTTCATAGGTAATATGCCAGTTATACAGCCCCCAAATAATGAATGTAGTGAGCAAAACGAAAGTATTGGTAATATTTCCGAAAGTGAAGAAGACAACATTGACAATAATCCAATTGAAGATAACCCAAATGATTCAAATTCAAGTTTCGCTGAACCAAATACACAACAATGGATCTCTAGTACCAAAAGTTCATCTTTTCAAAAAAAACAACGTTCAGTAGGACTAGAAGAAGTAAATAAGGCAGCTTTAGATTTTTTCGCAAAAAAAAAGAAGTCAGATCATCCTGTAGAAGATGTGGATTTATGTTTCTTTAAAAGTTTATTACCGGATATGAAACTTATGAATCCTGAACAAAAAAGGCGTTTTAAAGTTGGAGTGACGAATACAAAAAGAATTTTTAATTACAGGTAATTTATTATTTTAAAACCAAATTAATGATTAAAATACTAGTAAATCCCATATTATTTTAATATTATTAGATTATCCAACGGTCGTAAGTCAGTGGAGTGTGCGTTTGGAATGATGGCATCTAAATTTAGAATATTGGAACGACCCATCAATTTTAAAACTGAAAAAATTGAAATAGTGATAAAAGCTATATGCGTTTTGCATAACTTGATTCGAGTGCATGATGGTACGTAATCAATTCCACAAGGAATTCAGCAAGATAATGTCGACTTGTTATATGAAGATACTGAGGGAAATATAGAAAACAATAGAACGAGACCTTCTTACTCAGCGATGGAAATAAGGGAAAGACTTTGCCAGTATTTTGTGAAACCATACGCAGCATTGCCTTGGCAAAATAAGTATACAATTTAATAATTTTCAATACCTTGTAATCTACATTAATTACCTAAACTTAATTTAACTTTTAAATACAGAAAAGGTCTCTACTAGGTAACTACTTAAAAAAATATCTCATTACTTTATAACAATTAATAATGAATAATATTAAATAATTTTTTTTTCTTACTGTTGGCGTCAAATTTTTTTCCAATTTCTCCCCAAGCCTTATCTTGTGCATTTCTATTAGAATATTCATTTGTTGTGTAGTCATACAAACAAGGAAACATTTCCACAGTTTGTACAAATTGTACATTGGTATCCGGATCGTCTTTCATTTTTTTATTATGCCTGTATGTTGTTATGATAATTGATATTTAAGTTATAAAATAATGTGTATATTTTAACTATTTATATTCTACAAATTATATTTTCTATATTATAAGTAATATAATAATATAAATATATAATATAGATAATAATATATACATATTATACATATAATTTATAAGTAATAAATAAAGTAAATTATCAATATTATAAGTAATATAATAATATAAATAAAATAATATGATAATATTATAATACAATATATATATAATAATATTTGATAATATAATGATATTAACTTATTAACCTATACCACGGCTATAGATAGTATGGACGGCCAAGTGCACATGCACTCGTGGCTGGGAAGGGCTTAAGTGTGATCTGCCGTGCAAGCCGAGCAAGTATGGTTTCGGGTGCAAAGAGGAGTGTCCGGAAAGACATTCCGATGGTATGTCTTTTTTTCTGTTTCTAATTAATCTATCTATATTAGCTACATAATATAACACATGGTTCGGGCTTAAACCTAAATGGCTTTTTTTAAATGATTTATGGAAATAGGAACCTACTTATGTATCTTATACATTAATAATATACGAAGTGTATTTCATTTAATCTCTATTAAATTCGCAGCTTTTTCATATAACTACAATTTATTGATATTATTTTTTATTTTACATTCTAATTGCGATACTTTTGTATTCACGGTACAAATTG
>NW_021759001.1:4213-7929 GCF_005508785.2 Acyrthosiphon pisum
GGGCAACCATACTATCTTTAATCGTGACCTATACCTATACTAACTACTTAGTACTTACCTAGTCAAAACACCTAGTACTATACAAAATATATCTTTTTTTGAAATAACGTACAATGTAGGCTCAGTGACGAGTAAATAACGAATGACAAAAGTAGTGCAAGCAGCACTTTGGTCACAGACAAAACTTCAGATATGATTCAAAACTGACGCAGGTTCTGACATGTTTGATCGGTGTACGGACTTGCGTGATTTTCACTATATTTCAATAACAAATTTCGGGAGTAACATGTTACTATAAAATCACGTGTCATATCACGCGTCGGATCACTCATCATGTTACTTTGGTGAGCCCTGTGTTTGCGCCCAAACAATATTTGTAATTTTTGTGTTAATGTGGTAACGCTGCGCTCCACTGTTGCAGCACCGGTCGGCAGTGAAGCCTAGCTGTTGTTTGCGACCAACCAGCAGTGTGGCCTTCGTTATCACACATTCGTATTATCGTTATCCGTCTTGTGATTAACCGTTTTTGTGATATCCAAAATATATTATCGTGAGTTTTCCTACTTTTTCGTCGTGTTCATAATGTTTTTTTTTATACTTCATCGTTCTTCTTTTGCCGTCACTCGAGCTGTACGGTGTTCCAGCCAGTGTCGAAACGTGTAACTCCAAAGTGCAAAAACCTCATTTCACATTTCATCGTCATTTTGTCAATCGTTTGTTTCATGTTGTGATTTGCTTCTGTAAGTATTGTTCATAGCCACAACATTGTGCTCTTTTAATATTATTTTCCACATTCAGGGCTGACAGCGGCATACTTATAGAAGCACGTGGTTCATTTGTTGTTGGTGAATTATATGTTAGTGAATTGTTGCACGGCTGAGCTGGTGGCTCGTTAGTCGCACGCTCTTGGGATCTTCACATATTTTAGTATTATATTGTATTTTTTATTGTGAGAATTTGTGTATCCCAAGACGGTAGCGTTCTGGTTTGAAGCCGCTAACGGACACCAGCACACAGGTAATCAGCTGACGAGCTGCATATTATTATTATACACAATTATACATATTGCCTATTATTATTATACACAATTATACCTACATATTATACACTATCATACACATTGCAATACAAAGACTTCATGAATGATTAAAGAAACAGTGTTATTATTTTATATTATCCTTATATTATCACCTCTTTATTATAAGTTTAATAGAGATATCTACTCAGCGTAGGGGAGTACCGTATCCGCTATGGAGAGGACGTTGGTTGCGCGCACACCCTGCGCCTAAGTTTTACAAACTTGATTGATTCTAACGTAACTGAATTGCTTTTGAATGAAGATGATAACTTATTTGATAAAGAAGTAAATGTTTCCAAGACAAGCGAAGGAAATAGTAGTATATTACTCGACTCTAAGAAGGTCGTCACTGATGATATACATTTACTGAACAACGTTGAAACTAAAGGTACCTAATTAAATTAATTTTAAAGTAGCCAAGTCATCTCTATCTACCTTCTTGGGTTAATTTGCAGTACTTATGTTTTAAATAATATATACTTTTTTAATCCTATTGTAGCTGCACAACTACGTTTTACAAACTTGATTGATTCTAACGTAACTGAATTGCTTTTGAATGAAGATGATAACTTATTTGATAAAGAAGTAAATGTTTCCAAGACAAGCGAAGGAAATAGTAGTATATTACTCGACTCTGAGAAGGTCGTCACTGATGATATACATTTACTGAACAACGTTGAAACTAAAGGTAATTAAAAATATTGTCACTGCTACTTGTGTAATTAAATTGAGTAAATATTTATTGTTTTTTTTAATAAAATATATTTTTAATTTTATTTTAGCTATTCAACCAATTTTTAAAAACTGGATCAATTTAAATAATGGATATGATTTAGTTGCAAGTGAAACAGGTATAATTATTTTTATGTTTTAACATTTATCTATTCATTCTTGAATGTTATATTCTTTTACATATCAACAACAGTACTCCTTTGAAGACTGGAATTTTGATAAACTAATGCAGAATGATGATCCATACAACTTTGAAAATGAGACAG
This sequence comes from Acyrthosiphon pisum, assembly GCF_005508785.2. NCBI lineage: Eukaryota > Metazoa > Arthropoda > Insecta > Hemiptera > Aphididae > Acyrthosiphon > Acyrthosiphon pisum. The sequence continues at coordinate 6,290 of NW_021759001.1, forward strand.
GTATTTTAATTTATAAATCTTATCATCTCAACTCTTCACACTTTCACAGTTTTCTTATATTTACAAACCACTACAAAAATATTTTTGTAATTATTATACATATTACTATACCTAATATAAAAACAAATATGTTTATAGTTTTCTATAGTTTTCGATATTATAGTCACTGTTCTAAAGTGTGATCTAGCTGATAGGGATATAATATAATAATAATAATAATAGTAATAATATTTTTTCAAATAGTTAATATATAATATGAATAAAAAGGTGCCAATGCCCAATGTTACAAGTTAGTTATATAATAGATAAATCTAGGAAAAAAAGCCCAGGACAACATTCATTGGAAAAAAAAGCCCCGTACCAACTAAATACATTATTATTTTTTATTATGATTTACATAATTAAATATAATCATAATATAATCATTACATTTATCAATATACCTAACACTTCTTTAACATAATATCTATAACCATAAAATATATAATATTCTAAAATACTAGTTTAATATTTTGTAAATTAATAAACTGTTAAAGTGTTAAAACATAAATGTTAATAATTGTTTTTCATTAATTATTAAATTAATTATTATATTATTAGGTATGTATCTAATTTATTATTTATTATACTAGACAATACATTTACCTACTATACTTTAATCTCTTATACTTATATATATTTATTCTATTATTTTATTAAATATTATTATCATGTAAAATTATATACTATATATATATGGTTATAGAATATACCTATGTCTAAAAAAGGTTAGGTTGCCTATATTAAATATTAAATTATAAAATATACACTATAATGAAAACGCGTTATTAATTTAGTTAGTACGGGGCTTTATTTTCCTATAGGTGGGGCTTTTTTTTCCGAATACCTAATTATAACAAATAAATATAAAGTAAGAATATATTATATGTACTTAAAAAATTAAACATATAATTAATAATAGCATCTTACTGTGGTATCCTATTTTTTTTTTAGAATTTATTTTGTATGTTAACAGATTATTATGCTTTTGAGATATCTCGCTGATCTAACATGTAGTAGGTCGTTTATATAAGTAAGCGTTTTGTTAGGAGCATACATTTATAGAACTAAAAACATGATGGCTTTTTTGTACTTAAACTTAAAAGAATAGTTTGTTGGTAAGACATATAATTTTTTCATATTTTTAAGGATAAATATTATTTTTTATAATCACATTTTTATATGATCATCTTTTACTTATAATTAGGGCAGAGGACTTGTAGCTCTAAAAAGTCACCAAATATGCATTTAAATATACAAAATATGCATTAAAAATATGCACTTTAATATAAAAAATATGCATTTTAAAGTGGATATTTTTGAACAAAAAAAAAAATTTTTCTGTTTGTACTTAATATTTATTAATTATTATTTATTACTTAAACTGTTAATACTTATTATTTTGATGAATAAAATATATAATAAAATGGGTTTTCTTAACTGGATACTTCTTCAATATTTTCAACTTCTTCGACTATTAAAAAACAATTAAAAAATATTTTAGTTTCAAGTATTTAAGATTAACACAATTTTTTACCTTGGAAGTTGCATTGGACTATAAGGTGTTTTTTCAAATTGTCAAACGTAAAACTTTTCCTATT
>NW_021759001.1:8487-9312 GCF_005508785.2 Acyrthosiphon pisum
TTCATAATGTTTATAGTATATTTATAAAAGAAATATTTTTTTAAGTTTTTTAGTTTTGTGTATCAAATGAAAATATGGTGATTGGACATTGTCATAAAGAAACTTATGCTGTGTAATGATATTCGTGGAATTTTTGGGCCTCTACCTAGGATCGCCCGGGCCGATTTCTTACCCCAGTCCGCCCGTGATTCTGACCATTGAAGTTTCTTCTCCAGTTAAAATTTTTGAAATTTGAGCTAATGTTTGGTAACCTTTATTTTTCTCTAAAACATCATTCATCTTTTCTTGAATCATTTTTCCCACTGTACCCGGTACTTGATTCAATTTTAAAAAAATGTCTTCAATTATTTTTATAGAATCTGACAGTAGCATATTTTTTGTCTCAAGACTAGTCATTACGTCGAGGATAAATCCATAATTAGATTTTATAAACACTAAATTTGCGGATAGACTGAGATCAGCAAAATACTTTTGTGCATTTTTTATACAAATTGCTTCATCTTTATCCAAAGAATTAACAATAGATTTCAAAGTTTCATGGTGTTCGCAATAATAACATGCGGCTTTTACCCACGTTCCCCACCTTGTAATTATAGGTTCCGGAGGAAGAGAAAGATGAGGTGCTGTATTTTTAAATATAATTACTCGAGAAGGCGCTTTCAAAAAAATTTTTTTCACATTAGAAATCACTTTATTTACTTTTGAATAGTGTTCACGAATTTTTTCTGCTATGCGATGAAGCCCATGAACAATACACGTGACATGGATAACTTTAGGATAAAAAATTTTAATTGCATTTCCACTTTTTACCATATAAGGTGCCGC
>NW_021759001.1:9362-10175 GCF_005508785.2 Acyrthosiphon pisum
CTGTTTACGGACATTGTAAGTTTTCAATTTTTTTAGTTTTTTTTTCTATAAATATCAATAAAGTTTTATCTATTGGGCCAAAAAGTGTAAAAAAATAATACAAAGCTCCTGATACACTGTTACAATAGCAGTTGAAAAATATTAAAAATACATAGGCACAATTTTTTTTTATAAGCATTTGAAGTTAAAATGTTGACAAAATTTATGAAATTTAAAATTGAATAATTATTTTGTAGTTAAAAATTTATAAAATGTTCAGCTTTTATATCTAAGGATTGAAAATTTAAAACAAGATTCCACGTAAATATTTAATTCTGTTGCCAAAAATTCTAAGAAATACATAATAAGCACAGTTTATTTTTATAGTCATTTTAATTTCCAATTTAGACGAAATTACATATTAAAAAACCTGGAATAACTATTTTAGTTATTTTGTTGTGATTGTAATGATTGTATAATATTATTTTTGGGTACTTGAAACTTCTAAAGTATACTATTATATATCTATGATAGTACCACGGTTTGTTGTTGATGTATAACGCGTTACCTGATTGATATTGTGATATGATTAATTTGGAATTTATTATTAATACCTATTATGGGTCAATTTTTTTTTAATACTATAGATAAGTATACCTATATAATAGGTATGTCTAATACCTAGACTGACAAACCGTCTCCGCTCAGAATCGTTTTTCTTAAACAGTGATATTATATCATTGAATTCAAATTTAATACTATCCATTATACAGTGACCCACTTGTAACCTACTGTATAGCAGAGCGACATACACTTACCCACCTTTTTATAGCT
>NW_021759001.1:10225-16812 GCF_005508785.2 Acyrthosiphon pisum
TATAAACTATAGGTATTTTTATACCTTTGATTGTAGGTAGTCAAGTATCTACCTAATTTATGATTATTAATAGTTTTTAAGATTTAAAATTAGGTAACCAGCGTATTGAATCTATCACTTATATAGCTGTTATATTAGACTATTTTTTGTAATATATAAGACATAAGTACTATTGTATTATGAATAATAAAAAATAATTTTTATTGGTATTAGTGTACTTTAATTTGAATACTTACTTTTAATTCCCATTTCCGTTGCTATTTCTTCCCAAAGTTTCCTAATTATGTCTCTATTGTGGTAATGTTTTGATTTTTTATTCCACAAAGCATTGCGGTCATGAACTAAACTAATTAATTTTTCTGAATCAACCATACTGATTTAAAAAGATACTCAACACAATCAAATCTGATCAAATTTTAAATACTCAATACAATTGAAAACACAGGTCCAACCAGGTTCACGCAATTGAACAAAATGAGCAAGTAGGTACCTACCTACTTGCAAAAAGAAATATACAAAAATAATTTTATATTCCAAAACAATTCTATATAAATAAATATTATAAGTGGTAAAATATGGCCATTTTTGTCAATATGACGAAAATAGTTCATACGTACACCACGCGCGGCGGGCGGATTCGGCCGAATAATTCGGACGTAATCTGACCACAACAAATACATTGCAGGGTATTATTGTTTTCGGCCGAAGATAGCCGTCTTCGGCCGATCCCGATTTCGTCCGAAATTTTGTCCGGGGATTTTTATTTTGATTACCATATAGATATAGTATACTATTATTGTGAAAAATTAAACTTGAGTAAATAGATACTTTTTTTTATATCATTTTTTATATTCTTTTGTGAATATATATGGGGTGTCGTGGCATCGCCCCCACGGGTTACTTTTAATGTAATATCAGGTGGGGGCTAAAACCCCCCTCCCAAAATGTTAGCCCTAGTTGCGCCACTGAGCATAGTCTAGAAGCTTATAAATTCAACCATTTTTTCGAAAATTACAATCTTACTTCAGAAAGTATGCTTAATTTGCTACCGCTTTTAGTAGTTTTCGCGAAGTATTGACATATACGTGCGTGCGCGTCCGAGAATTACATCTGGCGGTGGTTGCCCGACGCGGCATTACAGCGATTCTCGGAAACACCCACTAATGACCATTTACTACTTACCACAAATTAAGATATACTTAACATATATCTTAATTCGTGCTACTCACACCAAAGTAAGTAAGCAGCGCTCATCAAAGTAACATGATGAGTGATCAGACGCGTGATATGACAGGTGATTTTATAGTAACATGTTACTCCCGAAATTTGTTTTTGAAATATAATGAAAATCACGCAGGTCCGTACACCGATCAAACATGTCAGAACCTGCGTCAGTTTTGAATCAGATCTGAAGTTTTATCTGTGACCAAAGTGCTGCTTGCACTACTTTTGCGCGCAGCGCTCACCAAAGTAACATGACTTTCAATGTTACAAGTGACAAGACACGTGATGTGACGAGTGACATAACGTGTGACACAAATGCACTAATCGAAATGATAATACAACTGACGTGATATTTTTCTTGCATGACCCTTTTGCATTTTATTTTTACACTACTACTTCACTACTCAAGATGAGTTCAGACGAAGAAGACGCGTTATGTGCTTTGAACTTATTAAATATTTTAAACGCAAATCATAAAAGAGTTCGAAATTATTGGGTTCATCCATTTTGGCGTGAAAACTGTCGTGGACGTGGTGCTTTTTCGGTATTTCAGGATCTTGAAGACGGCGATCGATTTCAATCTTTCTATCGAATGGAGAAAAAAACTTTTGATATGTTGACTGAACTTGTAGGATCTAAAATTCAAAAAAAGGATACCAATTATAGACGTTCAGTGTGTCCTCGAGAACGCCTACTTATTACTCTCAGGTAAGTCTACTTAATAGTTTATAACAATAAATAATAACCTTTATAATAACCTTTATTAATCTGTATGTAAACTAAAATTTTTTTACTTTATATTATAAAACAAATCGAAAGAAAATTAAAATTATAAAAACAACTTCATTTAAATTAGTAAATAATAATAAAAAAACTTTTTTTTTGATTTTAAATAATAATAAAAAATATTGTTTTAAAATAACAATAACATAAAATATTTAAGTATTCATTGGTATTTTGTGTAATAATTATTCATTTATTATACGACCAATTTTGAGAGTTGTTTTGATTCAACTGTAGACCAGTAGACTGCTGTACTAAATCCAGTGGAGCCGATATGGGCATTGATGTTGAAGGAGAAGATAAACTTGTTGGAGTTGTAGAGTAAATAATATTATTTTCCATGTTCTGATATTCTCTATTATATCCAGCGTGGTAAAGATTTTCCTCAGTCCGTATAGGAATAGTTTCATTACGTTCATCAAGTATGTTTCCAATTAAACTTAACACTCCAACTTTAAAACGCCTTTTTTGTTCAGGATTCATAAGTTTCATATCCGGTAATAAACTTTTAAAGAAACATAAATCCACATCTTCTACAGGATGATCTGACTTCTTTTTTTTTGCGAAAAAATCTAAAGCTGCCTTATTTACTTCTTCTAGTCCTACTGAACGTTGTTTTTTCTGAAAAGATGAACTTTTGGTACTAGAGATCCATTGTTGTGTATTTGGTTCAGCGAAACTTGAATTTGAATCATTTGGGTTATCTTCAATTGGATTATTGTCAATGTTGTCTTCTTCACTTTCGGAAATATTACCAATACTTTCGTTTTGCTCACTACATTCATTATTTGGGGGCTGTATAACTGGCATATTACCTATGAAAAAAGAGATTTATATTTTTTTTAAATTTATATTACAATTAATATTAATTTAATATTATTGTTATACTATGAAAAAATTATTAACCTGACTGTTTTCGTGATTTCGTAAAAGGTTCAAGAAAATTTAAAAACTCTGCCAAATAATATGGTTTTTTGAACTTGGCAGCTGATCCCGACGGAGGTTTGGCTTTTAAATGCCTTGTGAAGCAAGCTCTCAAATTTTTCCATCGTTCTTTACATTCAGTCACTATTTAAATACATAATATTTTAATATATTTGATGATATTGTTAAAAGTAATTTATATATTATAAACTATTTAACAGAACCTTGCTTTTAATTTTCAATCATTTGGTATAAAAGTTGAACATTTTATAAATTTTTAAATACAAAATTATTATTACATTTTAAATTTGATAAATTTTGACAAAATTCGAATTTAAATGCTTATGAAAAAAAAAATTATGACATTGTATTTTTTATGTTTTTCAACTGCTATTGAAACAATATATTAGGCGCCTCGTATTAATTTTTCACGCTTTTTGTCCCATCAAAATAACATTTTATTGATATTTATAGAAAAAAAAACTTTAAAAATTTGAAACTGAAAATAGGTACTGGATAATAAGAAAATAATGATTGTAGGTATAATAATAATTGATACATACGAAAAAACTATGGAAATGATATTATGTATAATAAATCATTTAAGAAATATACTTCCCTGATAGCAAACGACTGACTAAAAATATTATTATTACAAAATTTTTATCAGAGTTGTGTCCCAAAAAGAATACTTGTGCAAAAAACACTTTAAAAAATTAAAAAAAAAAAAAAAACAATTAACAATTAACACTTTAACATTTTAAAAGTGTGAAAAAATCAATTACTCGACTCAAATAAATGTTTTTATCATCATAATTATTTGTGTTTTGTTTGGTAGGTTACAAATTGCCTATTTTTTAAATTTCCCAAAAAAAATTTGATTGCATTTTTAATTTTTAATATTACCTCTTATATAGGTATCTAAATACTTATAAAAAAATTAAAAAAAAAATATATATATATAATGTTATAATATACTTATATTGTGTCTACAGTGTCTAAAAACTATTAAAAAAAAAAAAAAAATGTTTAAATATTGTGTACAACAAAAACTATTTCATTTTTCAGGTTAGTATAAAATATGAAATATTGAATCTAGAGTTTTCTTTATGTATAGGTATTTTTCTGGAGAAGTTTCAATGAGATCAATTTCATATTATTTTTTGAGAGGTGAAACGACCGTTCGTAATATCATAGAAACTACATCTAAAGCCCTATGGGAAGTTTTACAGCCTCTATACATGCCCATACCTAATCAAATAATGTGGAAAACTATTGCTGATCGATATAATGAGCTATGGAATTTGCCAAACTGTGTTGGTAGTATAGATGGCAAGCACATACGAATTAAGGCACCAGTAAATTCAGGATCGTCATTTTTCAATTACAAAGGATATTTTTCAATTGTTTTAATGGCTACAGCAGATGCTGATGGAAAGTTTATCACTATTGATGTAGGAGAATATGGTCGGAACAGTGACTCAAAAGTTCTTAAAGAATCTGCATTTGGTCAATTATTATTTAAAAAAAAACTCAACCTTCCCGAAAATGCTTGTTTGCCACACGAAGAAAATGATCCAACATTTCCCTATTACTTCGTTGCAGATGAGGCATTTCCTCTACTCGACAACGTTATGAGACCCTATCCAAGACGTTCATTGACGAATACAAAAAGAATTTTTAATTACAGGTAATTTATTATTTTAAAACCAAATTAATGATTAAAATACTAGTAAATCCCATATTATTTTAATATTATTAGATTATCCAGAGGTCGTAAGTCAGTGGAGTGTGCGTTTGGAATGATGGCATCTAAATTTAGAATATTGGAACGACCCATCAATTTTAAAACTGAAAAAATTGAAATCGTGATAAAAGCTATATGCGTTTTGCATAACTTGATTCGAGTGCATGATGGTACGTACTCAATTCCACAAGGAATTCAGCAAGATAATGTCGACTTGTTATATGAAGATACTGAGGGAAATATAGAAAACAATAGAACGAGACCTTCTTACTCAGCGATGGAAATAAGGGAAAGACTTTGCCAGTATTTTGTGAAACCATACGCAGCATTGCCTTGGCAAAATAAGTATACAATTTAATAATTTTCAATACCTTGTAATCTAAATTAATTACCTAAACTTAATTTAACTTTTAAATACAGAAAAGGTCTCTACTAGGTAACTACTTAAAAAAATATCTCATTACTTTATAACAATTAATAATGAATAATATTAAATAATTTTTTTTTCTTACTGTTGGCGTCAAATTTTTTTCCAATTTCTCCCCAAGCCTTATCTTGTGCATTTCTATTAGAATATTCATTTGTTGTGTAGTCATACAAACAAGGAAACATTTCCACAGTTTGTACAAATTGTACATTGGTATCCGGATCGTCTTTCATTTTTTTATTATGCCTGTATGTTGTTATGATAATTGATATTTAAGTTATAAAATAATGTGTATATTTTAACTATTTATATTCTACAAATTATATTTTCTATATTATAAGTAATATAATAATATAAATATATAATAAAGATAATAATATATACATATTATATATATAATTTATAAGTAATAAATAAAGTAAATTATCAATATTATAAGTAATATAATAATATAAATAAAATAATATGATAATATTATAATATAATATATATATAATAATATTTGATAATATAATGATATTAACTTATTAACCTATACCTATACCTATACTAACTACTTAGTACTTACCTATTCAAAACACCTAGTACTATACAAAATATATCTTTTTTTGAAATAACGTACAATGTAGGCTCAGTGACGAGTAAATAACGAATGACAAAAGTAGTGCAAGCAGCACTTTGGTCACAGACAAAACTTCAGATATGATTCAAAACTGACGCAGGTTCTGACATGTTTGATCGGTGTACGGACTTGCGTGATTTTCACTATATTTCAATAACAAATTTCGGGAGTAACATGTTACTATAAAATCACGTGTCATATCACGCGTCAGATCACTCATCATGTTACTTTGGTGAGCGCTGCGCCTAACAGTGCCCCCAGTGACATGTCGGAGACGTTCGTGAAGTTGGTACCCCAGCTTTTTCTGATCAAAGCTAAAAGAGTGTCATTATTTTTTTAATAATTGGCAATTATTTGCGACATCGATTTGGAAATTGCAACAAGTCCTACCAACCGTTAAAAGCAAATATATGGCTTAGGGGTACCAGCTTCACGTGACACCCCGACTTTGTCCGATTGGAAACAAACCGATTATTTTGCAACTAGTTTGGAGAAAATTAAAGTGTTCTAAACTTTAGATACCTGCAGCAACATAGAAATCAAAAAACCACGATAATACGTAGGTACATTTGTGATTCGCATTTTTCACGTTTTGGTGTGCAACATATGGTTCCGGTTTCAATTTTAAATTGTTTTCTAGTCATCTCAAGGAGTGTCGGTTTCGTTTGCATAATAAAGTCGTTCGACAATGATTACACAATACACATTATATTATATTATTATGTATAATTCAATAATGCATATACCTATAGGCGGATGACGGTGCATCCAAACATGCTGTCGCTTTCTGCAGGGATAAAGGTACGCGATTCGTTCAATAATAATAATAATAATAATGATGGAGTGATTATAACAAAATT